>NC_135959.1:75383554-75481054 GCF_053455715.1 Rhinoraja longicauda | reverse complement strand
CTTACATATGAGGAAAGACTAGATAGACTGGGCTTGTACTCGCTGGAATTTAGAAGACTGAGGGGGGATCTTATAGAAACATATAAAATTCTTAAGGGGTTGGAGAGGCTAGATGTGGGAAGATTGTTCCCGATGTTGGGGGAGTCCAGAACCAGGGGTCACAGCTTAAGGATAAGGGGGAAGTCTTTTAGGACCGAGATGAGAAAACATTTCTTCACACAGAGAGTGGTGAGTCTGTGGAATTCTCTGCCACAGAAGGTAGTTGAGGCCAGTTCATTGGCTATATTTAAGAGGGAGTTGGATGTGGCCCTTTTTGCTAAAGGGATCAGGGGGTATGGAGAGAAGGCAGGTACAGGCTACTGAGCTGAATGATCAGCCATGATCATATTGAATGGCGGTGCAGGCTCGAAGGGCCGAATGGCCTACTCCTGCACCTATTTCCTATGTTTCTATGTTTCTAAACCGAAGATCTCGGAGAAAACCCACACATGTCACTGGGAGAACGTACAAACTCCGTACAGACAGCACCCGTAGTCATGATCGAACCCGGGTCTCCGGCGCTGCATTAGCTGAAAGGCAGCAACTCTACCGCTGTGCCACCGTGACCGCCTAAACTCCACCATATGTTGAACTGCAGATGCTGGTTTAACCCGAACATAGGCTCAGTCTATTCCTGTTCTCCAGAGATGCTGTCAGACCCGCTGAGTTACTCCAGCTTTATGTGTCTATCTTCGGTACCTATCTTCACAATATCCTGGTGTGACCATTCACTCTGCCATGTCGAA
Source organism: Rhinoraja longicauda (assembly GCF_053455715.1). Taxonomy (NCBI): domain Eukaryota; kingdom Metazoa; phylum Chordata; class Chondrichthyes; order Rajiformes; family Arhynchobatidae; genus Rhinoraja; species Rhinoraja longicauda. The sequence goes on along the minus strand of NC_135959.1, from coordinate 75,480,269 downwards.
CCCTACTCCAATACATAATTCTGCACCCACGTTTACTTTGCAGGAGCGCTCAACATTCTCTTTTATGCACATCCTCAGATCTCTATCCACCTATTACTCCCGGTCGCCTCATCTTCATGCAATGGCATGTCTCTCCAGCATTGTCACTTTTACCAAGTAGATGGCAGGGAAGAGAAAAGACATTCTGGCCTTCCATCACAGTGAGGAGGTGACTGGAGGAGACTCACTGTGATGGATGTTTCTTTTTTTGTTTTGTGTTGGTTTTGTGATTGTGTGTGTTATTTTCCTTGTTTCTTATTGTTGACTGTGGGTAACGGAATTTCATCCAAAAACAGTCAAAAAACGATCTATCTCTGCCTCAAAACTATCTATTAATCAAAATCCCTGAGTAAAAAATTGAAAGGAATGAGCTGAAAAGGAAAAGGTAATCCAACAGTAATCCAATCATACCTCAGATAGAGGAAGATACTGTGCTTATCAGAGGTCAATCAGTCCAGCCCACTGCAGGACTCCTCAGAGCAGTGTCTTTAATCCCACCATCTGCAACTGCATCCATCGGGTGGCGCCACCACAGAGGCTGCCTCGCCAACAGTCCGTCTGTCCTTTCTACTGTTTTATTATTTTAAGTAAGTGTTAAAAGTATGTTTTAGTGTTTCTTGGTTTGTTTTATGTGGGGGGGGATTGATTTGGGTGAAACTTTTTTTTCAATCTCTTACCTCGACGGAGATGTGATTTGTCTCCGTGTCGTATCTCCGTCCCCACTGCGGCCTAACATCGAGGAGTTGGTGGCCTTTCCTGGAGACCGGCCCGGCGCTTCATGCCGCGGGCGCGGCGCGGACTTTAACATCGTGGAGCTGCGATCCTTTGTCGAGGATCGACTGTGGAGAGCTCCAACCGCGGGGCCTGTGGACTTTAACACCGTGAAGCCTGCGGTCTCTGGTAAGAAGAGGCCGACTCGGGAGCTCCATGCCGCGGAGAGAGTTTCAACCGTCCCGACGCGGGGAGTTTCAATCACCCCGACGCGAGGGCCTCGGACATCGGACAGTCGGCAGCGGCGACTGTGGACGGTTCAACAGCCCCGACCGCGGGTGAACAAAGAGGAAGGTGGTTGAACTTTATTACCTTCCATCACAGTGAAGAATGTGGAATCCGCTGTGGTGGATGTTTATGTTAAATGTTACTTTATGTGGCTGTGTGTCTTGTTGCTTTTCACTTAGTATGGCTGTATGGTAATGCAAATTTCACTGTACATTAATTGGTACATGTGGCAATAAATTGAATCTTCAATCTTCAATCTTCAATCTTCAATCTTCAATCTTCAATCTTCAATCTTCAATCTTCAATCTTCAATCTTCAATCTTCAATCTTCAATCTTCAATCTTCAATCTTCAATCTTCAATCTTCAATCTTGCTATGTGATTGGGCTTTTTTCTATCATTAGGTCAGAAGTGGGCATACTCACTGATTCCATACGATTTAACTTTATTGCCTTTTACCCAGGTTAAGGGAATCAAGAACCCGAGAATGTAACTTTAAAGTGGGAGGGGAAAGATTTAATAGGAACTTGAAGGGCAACTTTTTCATTCAGACGGTGGTAGACGAGGTAGCCTATAAAAGTATTTAAAAAACACTTGGACAAACACATGGATAGGACATTTGAGAGGGATTAGGTTAAATGGGACTAGGTTAAATAGAGCATCTTGGTCAGCCTGGACAAGTTGGGCAGAAGGGACTGTTTACTGTGCTGTATAATTCTATGACTCTATTAAAAATTCGTCTGCCAGTGTCGGAAGAATAATGAGTCTGAAGAAGGGTCTCGAACCGAAAACTCACCCATTCCTTCACTCCTGAGATGCTGACTGACCCACTGAGTTACTCCAGCATTTTGTGGTACCTTCGATTGTACCAGCATTTGCAGCACCTACACAAAGAATAATGACTAATATTCTATTCTAATAATATCTTATTCTAATAAAAACTAATGGCTCTCTGACTAAAGAAATTCCTCCTCTTCAAAAGGAAAGTACTTTTATTGTCTCAGAAGGAACTGCAGATGCTGGTTTAAACCGAAGGTAGACACAAAATGCTGGAGTAACTCAGCGGTTCTGGCAGCATCTCTGGAGAGAAGGAATGGGTGACATTTCGGGTCGAGACGCTTCTCGACCTGAAACATCACCTGTTCCCTCTCTCCAGAGAGGCTGCCTGTCCCACTGAGTTCTTCCAGCATTTTTTGTGTCTCTCTGCAAAGGAAGCAGCTTCTTCCTGCAGGCAGCGAGACCCAGACCATATTCGGACATGCGTACTCAGTGGCAAGTAACACTCACATTGCAGTAAGTACCCAGGCTATTCTGGTAGCACCCCCACAACTTGCAGAAACAAGGAACTGCAGATGCTGTTTTATAAAAAAAGACACACAGTGCTGGAGTAATTCAGCGGATCAGGCAGCATCACTGGAGAATATGGAGAGTAGACAATAGACAATAGACAATAGGTGTAGGAGGAGGCCATTCGGTCCTTCGAGCCAGCACCGCCATTCAATGTGATCATGGCTGATCATTCTCAATCAGTACCCCGTTCCTGCCTTCTCCCCATACCCCCTAGTGATAGATTCATAGTCATCGAGTCATAGATTGATGCAGTGTGGAAACAGGCCCTTCAGCCTAACTCACCCACACCGGCCAACAATGTCCCAGCTACACTCGTCCCACCTGCCTGCGCTTGGTCCATAACATTCCAAACCTGTCCTATCCATGTACCTGTCCAACTGTTTCTTAAACGATGGGATAGTCCCTGCCTCAACTACCTCCTCTGGCAGCTTGTTCCACACGCCCACCACCCTCTGTGCGAAAAAATTACCCCTCGGATTCCTATTAAATCTTTTCCCCTTCACCTTGAACCTACGTCCTCTGGCCCTTGATTCCCCTACTCTGGACAAGAGATCTATTCCTCTCATGATTTTGTACACAAAATGTTTTGGCTCAGGACCATTCTGCTGACTGACTCTGTGGATTTGTTGCAGAATAAAGTGAAGTTGAGATCCATTGCAAGTCTGGGTGAGTGAGGTCTGGGAGACAGAGCGAAGGCCTTCTAGTGCCCATGCATGGTAGCCAGTGTACAATGCAGGGCACTGAAGGAGAACCGTTGCACCCCTGCCCATTGTTTAGACAATAGACAATAGGTGCAGGAGGAGGCCATTCGGCCCTTCGAGCCAGCACCGCCATTCAATGTGATCATGGCTGATCATTCTCAATCAGTACCCCGTTCCTGCCTTCTCCCCATACCCCCTGACTCCGTTATCCTTAAGAGCTCTATCTAGCTTTCTCTTGAATGCATTCAGAGAATTGGCCTCCACTGCCTTCTGAGGCAGAGAATTCCACAGATTCACAACTCTCTGACTGAAAAAGTTTTTCCTCATCACAGTTCTAAATGGCTTACCCCTTATTCTTAAACTGTGGCCCCTTGTTCTGGACTCCCCCAACATTTGGAATATGTTTCCTGCCTCTAACGTGTCCAACCCCTTAATAATCTTATACGTTTCGATAAGATCTCCTCTCATCCTTCTAGAGGTATAATTTCCACATACGTCGACTCCATCCTATCCCCCCTGGTTCAGTCTCTCCCAACATATGTCCAAGAAACCTCACACGCCCTTCATCACTTTATTGACTTCCGCTTTCCCAGCCCCCACTCCCTCAACATTACTAAGAAGAAGGGTCTCGTCCCGAAACGTCAACCGTTCCTTCTCTCCAGGAAGATGCTGCCTGTCCAGCTGAGTTACTCCAGCATTTTGTGTCTGTCTTTGGTTTAAACCAGCGTCTGTAGTTCCTTCCTGCACATGTTGCAAGAAGCAGAGGATGGAGTACTTGAAATGGTACCTGCAAGAAGCCCAAAATCTGTGAACTCTACAAATGTAAAGGGCGATCATGGTGGCACAGCGGTAGAGTTGCTGCCTTACAGCGAATGCAGCGCCGGAGACCCGGGTTCCATCCCGACTACGGGCGCAGTCTGTATGGAGTTTGTACGTTCTCCCTGTGACCTGCGTGGGTTTTCTCCGAGATCTTCGGTTTCCTCCCACACTCCAAAGACGTGCAGGTATGTGTGTTAATTGGCTTGGTAAATGTAAAAATTGTCCCTAGTGTGTGTAGGATAGTGTTAATGTGCGGGGATCGCTGGGCGGCGCGGACCCGGTGGGCGGAAGGGCCTGTTTCCGCGCTGTATCTCTAAACTAAACTAAACTAAACAAGAGCAGCAAGCTCATAGGAACATTATCACCTGCGAGATTCCTTCAAATTTATCCACCTCCCTAATCTGGAATGATGTTACTGATCCTTCATCATCATTCGGTGATCTCCTTGAATGCCTGTTCTGTCTTGCTGCCAATGTTCAGATAACAACAGTACAAATAAAACTCCTCAGCAGCAGCCAAATTGCAGATTAAAATGATTGAACAGAATGTAAAGTTGTTAGAGGAGAACATTAAGCGATAGAGCATAAAATGGAAGCCACTAACCAAGGAATCTGCATTTTAGTTTTTAGTTTAGTTTAGAGATACAGCGTGGAAACAGGCCCTTCGGCCCACCGAGTCTGCACCGACCAGCGATCCCCGCACATTAACACTATCCTACACACACTAGGGACAATTCACAATTTTACCGAAGCCAATTAACCGACAAACCGGTATGTCTTTGGAGCGTGGGAAGAATCCGGAGCACCCGGAGAAAACCAAGCAGGTCACAGGGAGAACATACAAGCTCTGTACAGACAGCACCCCTGGTTGGGATCGAACCAGGGTCGGTCTATGGCGCTGTGAGGCAGCAAATCTACCACTGCGCCACCATGTAAAATCAATGCTTTTCTTGAAATTCACTGCTTGTTTTACAAAATACTGTACCTGCATATTATTAAATCCAAATTGTCTATACAGAGACTAAATGCTAACCTCTGACATAACTGTAACTATTCGTCTACAGATCCTGTCATTAAAATATACAGTACATCCTGAGGCATAAGCAGGTATATGTCATTCAGCCGCTCAGAACTGTTCCACTATTCAATAAGGTCATTCAAGTGCTTTCTTAAATCATGCAACTGCTTAATCATTCATTTGCAGATTAATTGCACAACTTCAACACTCCTCAAGTCTTTGAATGCATTGAAAACTCCAAATTATCTTCCCAAATAGATGCTGTAAAATAACGTGTAAACGTAGAAGGGTGACGTTTTGTGTCAGATCACTTCTTCTATCTGTACAATAGTATGCCAATAATAGCCAAGTACGATTTGGGTGTCACGGTGGTGCAGCGGTAGAGTTGCTGCCTTACAGCGAATGCAGCGCCGGAGACCCGGGTTCCATCCCAACTACGGGTGCCGTCTGTACAGAGCTTGTACGTTCTCCCCATGACCTGCGTGGGTTTCCTCCGAGATCTTCGGTTTCCTCCCACTCTCCAAAGACGTAAAGGTTTGTAGGTTAATTGGCTGGGTAAATGTAAAAATTGTCCCTAGTGGGTGTAGGATAGTGTTAGTGTACGGGGATCGCTGGTCGGCGCGGACCCGGTGGGCCGAAGGGCCTGTTTCTGCGCTGTCTATACCAAACTAAATTACTCACTGCAGGAGCTGTGGACAAACAGATGGTTGTTAGGTCCATGCACTGGATTCACGACAGGCTGAGTGATGTTGTCTCTGTTAAAATAGACCATACAAAGGCAACATCCACTCCACAATGTGACACGAGAGGAAGGAGGAAGAACATGTCCAAAAACTCTTATAACTCCAGCTCAAGTCAACCTGGATTTACAGGTTGATATGGAACGAGCTGCCAGAGGAGGTCATTGAGGCAGGAACTATCACAACGTTTATGAAACATTTAGACGTGTACAAGGATAGGATAGATTTAGAGGGACACGGGTCAAACGCAGGCAGGTGGGACTAGTGTAGATGGGACATGTTGGTCGGTGTGGGCAAGTTGGGCCGGTGGGCCTGTTTCCACTGTTTCACAGGAGGGGGAGGAGGAGGAGGAGGAGGGGGAGGATGAGGAGGGGGAGGAGGGGAGGGGGGGGGAGGGGGGGGGGGAGGGGGGGGAGGGGGGGGAGAGGGGGGGAGGGGGGAGGGGGGGGAGGGGGGGAGGGGGGGGGGGAGGATGGTGCATCCTGCTGTGCATTGACTGAGGTCTGTGACTTCTGTGCCTATTTTGTAAACTACTTTATTTTCCCTAAAGCAAAATAACAATTCTGCATGGTTTATGTGTATTGTCAGCATGGACTTAGTCTGTCAAAAACTATCTTTCACAAGTAGGCCTTTGAAGTTTTTCTCTTGATGTTATCAGTCAACAAGAATATATTTTTTTTAGATTTAGAGATACAACGCGGAAACAGGCCCTTCGGCCCACCGAGTCCGCGTCGCCCAGCGATCCCCGCACACTAACACTATCCTACACCCACTAGGGACAATTTTTACAATTACCCAGTCAATTAACCTACATACCTGTCCGTCTTTGGAGTGTGGGAGGAAACCGAAGATCTTGGAGAAAACCCACGCAGGTCACAGGGAGAACGTACAAACTCCGTACACGACGGCGCCCGTAGTCGGGATCGAACCTGAGTCTCCGGCGCTGCATTCGCTGTAAGGCAGCAACTCTACTGCTGCGCCACCGTGCTACCCATGTTCATGCATGCCCAATTCATGACCTTAATTCTGCAAGCCCTTACTTTCTTGAGTATCTTCTAAAAATCCTGATTTCCAAACTCCAATGTTAGACACAAAATGCTGGAGTAACTCAGCAGGTCAGGCAGCATCTCAGGAGAGAAGGAATGGGTGACGTTTCGGGTCGAAACCCTTCTTCAGACGCGATATCTACTGCCTCACATTTTCCACTCCCCTGACCCCCTGCCCCCCTGACCCCCTGACCCCCTGCCCCCCTGCCCCCCTGACCCCCTGACCCCCTGCCCCCCAGACTCCAAACTCTTCCTCATTAATCCAGCCAGCCACATCCTCAAAGCCTATTAGATTAGGCAAACATAACATTCCTTTCAGAAATAAAGTTTGATTTTCATGTTCATAAATGATAGGAGCAGAATTAGGCCATACTCCGCCATACAATCATGGCTGATCTATCTCTCCGTCCTAACCCCATTCTCTTGCCTTCTCTCCATAATCCTTGACAATTGATCCCTGATCAATAATTTATCTAAGGCGTTTACTCACAAAATGCTGGAGTAACTCAGCAGGTCAGGCAGCATCTCAGGAGAGAAAGAATGGGCGACGTTTCGGGTCGAGACCCTTCTTCAGACTGAATTTTATTCAGACTGAATTGGATTTTATTCAGACTGAAGAAGGGTCTCAACCCGAAACGTCGCCCATTCCTTCTCTCCTGAGATGCTGCCTGTCCTGCCAAGTTACTCCATCATTTTGTGAATAAATACCTTCAATTTGTACCAGCATCTGCAGTTATTTTCTTATAATAATCTATCTATCTCTGCCTTCCATTACCTTGGCCTTCCATTGACTTGGCCTCCACAGCCTTCTGTGGCAAAGAATTCCACAGATTCATCACCCTCTGACTAAAGAATTTCCTCCACATCTTCCTAAAGGAACATCCTTTTATTCTGAGGCTATGACCTCCGGTCCTAGACTCTCCCACTAGTGGAAACATCCTCTCCACATCCACTCCATCCAAGCCTTTCACTATTCCTGTGCCCAGCTTTTTTCAGGCAACTGGTTTTAGTTTTTTTTAGTTTAGTGATGCAGGGCTGAAACAGGCCCTTCGGCCCAATGAGTCTACACCGACCAGCGATCCCCATACATTAACACGCACTAGGGACAATTTTACATTTATACCAAGCCAATTAACCTACAAACCTGTATGTCATTGGAGTGTGGGAGGAAACCGAAGATCTCAGAGCAAACCCACGTGGGTCACGGGGAGAACGTACAAACTCCGTACCGACAAGCAGTCGTAGTCGGGATCGAAGCCGGGTCTCTGGCGCTGTAAGGCAGTAGTTCTACCACTGTGCCACCCCTTAATTGCCCACTGGTGTATGGCCAATTACTCAACAGGGCACTATTGTGTTCCCCAGTCCTTTCTTTGTTGCATTCAAAGGTTGCAATAAATTCTCAGTTAGATTCAGGCATGAGACCTTCACGTATTTACAACTTTATTGACTTTTATATTAACTCCACCGACTCTGAATGGATCAACTCTATATTCTCAGGGGCAAGCTCAGTACTGCCGTGACATTTCACTGCCACAGACAGATTATGTCATTGTTTTGTATTTCTCAGGCACTTTTATACCTGATTATTCTCCAGTCTCCATTACCAGAAGCAAACAATTTTCAAGTGCTTTCTGCTGACTCTGCAATACATTATCAGTCAAATGCAGCCAAAAAACACTGATATTTTGTTTCTGCCAAAAACACAAGGATATCTTGTTTGTTTCACCTGTTCTGGTTAACCATCCAGAACGTAAATACTTAATCTTCACATATTATAGAAACATATAAAATTCTTAAAGGATTGGACTGGCTAGATGCAGGAAAAATGTTCCCCAGGTTAGGGGAGTCCAGAACCAGGGGCCACAGTTTAAGAATAAGGGGTAGGCCATTTAGGACTGAGATGAGGAAAAACATTTCAGCCAGAGAGTTGTGAATCTGTGGAATTATCTGCCACAGAAGGCAGTGGAGGCCGATTCACTGGATGTTTTCAAGAGAGAGTTAGATTTAGCTCTTCGGCCTAAAGGAATCAAGGGATATGGGGAGAAAGCAGGAACGGGGTACTGATTTTAGATGATCAGCCATGATCATATTGAATGGCGGTGCTGGCTCGAAGGGCCGAATGGCCCACTCCACTATTTTTCTATGTTTCAACATGTAATCAAGAAATTCACTTAATAGTGATTGGTATTGAAAATGAAAGTCATGTCCTCTCACACTGTCCCAGATAGTGTTGGATTTTATTGTCCTGGATCCAATCTATAGTCTGAACTACTATCTACCTCATTGGTGACCCTCAGACTATTCTTGATGGGACTTTGCTGGCTTCACCTTGCACTAAACGTTATTTCCTTATCATGTATCTGTACACTGGAAATGGCTCTCTGGCAGTCTGTTTGTCTTTTTTTCTTTTTTTTTGTTTGTGTCGGTGTTGGGATGGTTTTTGTTTCTGTTTTTGGCTGTGTATGTGTGGGGGGGGGGGTGGGTGTGTTAGGGAGGGGGGGTGGGGCGGGGGAAACCTTTCTTTTATTAGGTCTCTTCCCTGGGGCGCAGCTCGGCCGCTGGACTTAACATCGCCCGGCGCGGCTCGGCCGCTGGACTTAACATCGCCGGTGCGGCTCGGCCGCGGGACGTTTCAGTGCCCGGTGCGGCTCGGCTGCGGGACGTTTCAGTGCCCGGTGCGGCTCGGCTGCGGGACTTAACATCGCCGGTGCGGCTCGGCTGCGGGACGTTTCAGTGCCCGGTGCGGCTCGGCTGCGGGACGTTTCAGTGCCCGGCGCGGCTCGGCTGCGGGACGTTTCAGTGCCCGGCGCGGCTCAGCTGCGGGACGTTTCAGTGCCCGGTGCGGCTCGGCCGCGGGACGTTTCGGTGCCCGGTGTGGCTCGGCCGCGGGACGTTTCGGTGCCCGGTGCAGCTCGGCCGCTGGACTTAACATCGCCCGGTGCGGCCGCGGGACATTTCAGTGCCCGGGGCGGCTCGGCCGGGGGGCCTTCCATCCCCTTGCGGGGGCTGTGCGTGTCGGTCGCCTCGGTAGGGGTCGAGCTGTCTGTCCGTGGGTGCGGGGGGAGGAGAGGGGAAGTTTTGTTGCCTCCATCACAGTGAGGGGGTGTTTGGAGTCACTGTGATGGATGTTTGTGTTGGGGTCGGGTGTCCTGTGTTCTTTTCTTTTTTTGCTGTGACTGCTGAAATTTCGCTCGGTGTTGTGCCGAGTGACAATAAAGTTTTGTTATGTTATGTTATGTGTATTGTCTCAAAGTACATTGAGTTTTCACGTTTTTTAAACTCAAAGGCAACAATAAACATTTAACTACAGTTTCATCTACTATAATTACCCTGCCTCGCTTTAATATTTTGAGTGTGGACACACAGTACATAGAACAGTAGAAGCATAAGAACAGGCCCTTCAGCCCACATTGCCTGTGCCAAGCAGGATGCCAAGACAACCTCTTATCTGATGACATATCATCTATATCCCTCTATTCCCTGCATATCCAAAAGCCTCTATGGATTAGCAATGTCCTATAAAGTTGCATCATGACTTCCTGACTCTTCTACTCATGTGTTGAGTGTAAGAGTTGGGCCAACCTTGAAAGCAAGCATACCATGTGCCTTCTTTACCACTCCATCTAATTGTGTTGCCATTTTCAGGGAGTTAGACGATAGATAGACGATAGACAATAGGTGCAGGAGGAGGCCATTCGGCCCTTCGTGCCAGCACCGCCATTCAATGTGATCATGGCTGATCATTCCCAATCAGTACCCCGTTCCTGCCTTCTCCCCATACCCCCTGACTTCGCTATCCTTAAGAGCTCTATCTAGCTCTCTCTTGAATGCATTCATAGAATTGACCTCCACTGCCTTCTGAGGCAGAGAATTCCACAGATTCACAACTCTCTGACTGAAAAGGTTTTTCCTCATCTCAGTTCTAAATGGCCTACCCCTTATTCTTAAACTGTGGCCCCTTGTTCTGGACTCCCCCAACTTCGGGAACATGTTTCCTGCCTCTAACGTGTCCAACCCCTTAATAATCTTATACGTTTCGATAAGATCTCCTCTCATCCTTCTAAATTCCAGTGTATACAAGCCTAGTTCTGGGCTTGGACCACAAGATCCCTCTGTACATCAATGCTATGAAGGCCCATGCCAAGTGCAATACCCCACACTTGCCCGGATTAAACTCCATCTGCCATTTCTCCACCCAGTTCTGCAGCTCATCTAGATCCTGCTGTTCACTTTGACAGCCTTCCTCACAGTCTCCGCTGCCGGCAGTGTCGGTGTCATCTGCAAACTTTCTAACCAACACGTCTGCATTTATGTCCAACGCGTTTATATATCACAAAATCACAGCTCATGGGACCCAGAACATGTTGGCAAATAGAATACAAAACTGGCTTGGTGTCAGGAGCCCGAGGGCAATGGCAGAGGAGAGCAAAATGGAAACGCTAGAGGAATTCAGCCAGTCAAGCTGCATCAGCAGCAAGAGAAACCAATTGATATTTCAGACCGATGACATTCAGAGATGGGTGGATTGTCTTATGAATGAAGGGTGTGCAGTTTGTTAGCAGCTGGAGCTTTGAAGAGTGAGGGGGGCCTTGATTGAAACAGACAAGGCCCTCGCAGTCTGAAGAAGGGTCTTGACCCGAAACGTCACTCACTCCTCACCAGAGATGCTGCCTGTCCCGCTGAGTTGTTCCAGAATTTTGTGTCTATCTGCGGTCTGATGAGGTGCATCCTGGGATGTTATCGGAAGCAAGGGAAGGGTTTGCTTCAGTGTAAAGCAGCATCTGCAGTTCCTTCCTACACATTCTGTACGCTCCACTGTGATATCTCCTCAAGGTATGCCGACTTTGGACAGGTTCTCCTCCTCTCTCCGATGAGAATTCTGTTTCCAGTCTGAAGGAGGGTCTGGACCCGAAACATCACCCATTCCTTCTCTCCAGAGATGCTGCCTGTCCCGCTGAGTTACTCGAGCATTTTGTGTCTGTCCTGAGATAGATTGTCGGGGTGGCTGTGAATAGGATGTTTCCCTTTGTGGGAGAATCTTCAGCGTTTAAAATTAAGGGACTGTTCATTTAAGCATTGATGAGCTGATAAGGTTTTCTTTCTCAGTGGGTCAAGTGTCTTTGAAACCCTCTCCCTTAAAGGGCAGTGAAAGCACATTTTTTGTACACATTAAATACCGATAAATAATTTAAAATATTAACATAGAATGAACATAGAAACATATAAACATAGAAAATAGGTGCAGGAGGAGGCCATTCGAACCCTTCGAGCCAGCATCGCCATTCATTGTGATCATGGCTGATCATCCACAATCAGTAACCAGTGCCTGCCTTCTCCCCATATCCCTTGATTCCGCTAGCCCCTAGAGCTCTATCTAACTCTCTCTTAGTGAATTGGCCTCCACTGCCCTCTGTGGCAGAGAATTCCACAAATTCACAACCCTCTGGGTGGAAAAGTTCCTTCTCACCTCAGTTTTAAATGGCCTCCCCTTTATTCTAAGACTGTGGCCTCTGGTTCTGGACTCGCCCAACATTGGGAACATTTTTTCCTGCATCTAGCTTGTCCAGTCCTTTTATAATTTTATATGTCTCTATAAGATCCCCTCTCATCCTTCTAAACTCCAGTGAATACAAGCCTAGTCTTTTCAATCTTTCCTTATTTGGCAGTCCCGCCATCCCAGGGATCAATCTCGTGAACCTACGCTGCACTGCCTCAATTACAAGGATGTCCTTCCTCAAATTAGGAGACCAAAACTGTCCACAATACTCCAGATGTGGTCTTACCAGGGCCCTGTACAACTGCAGAAGAACTTATTTACTACTATACTGAAATCCTCTCGTTATGAAGGCCAACATGCCATTAGCTTTCTTCACTGCCTGCTGTACCTGCACGCCAACTTTCAGTGACTGGTGTACAAGGACACCCAGGTCTCGCTGCACCTCCCCCTTACCTAACCTAACTCCATTGAGATAATAATCTGCATCTTTGTTTTTGCCGCCAAAGTGTATAAGGTCACATTTATCTACATTATACAGCATCTGCCACGCATCTGCCCACTCACTCAACCTGTTCAGGTCACCTTGCAACCTCCTAACATCCTCTTCACAGTTCACACTGCCACCCAGCTTTGTGTCATCCGCAAACTTGCTAGTGTTACTTCTAATTCCCTCTCCCAAATCATTAATATATATGGTAAACAGTTGCGGCCCCAACACTGAGCCTTGCGGCACTCCACTCGCCACTGCCTGCCATTCTCAAAAGGACCCGTTGGATCAGCACCTATTCAAGAGAACAAAAGAATATAGGAAAATTAGATGAAATAGTCAATCGTTCTTGAAAGTCTGCCCTACAACTCAATATGATCATGGCTTTGTACATGTCCATGCAATATGACATGAACAATGTCAGTAACACAGAAATAAACAGCAAAGGTTCATCTTGACTGCCCCTTTATTTCACCCAGTCAGAGGAATTCCCTTTGCTCAACCCATCATCTTCCCTCGCCTTATCTTAATCTTAGTTTAGAGATACAGCACGGAAACAGGCCCTTCGGCCCACTGGGTCCGCGCCGACCAGCGATCCCCGCACATTAACTATCCTACACCAACTAGGGACAATTTTTACATTTACCAAGCCAATTTACTTACAAACCTGTACGTGTTTGGAGTGTGGGAGGAAATAGAAGATCTCGGAGAAATCCCACGCAGGTCACGGGAGAACGTAGAAACTCCGTACAGACAGCACCCATAGTCGGGATGGAACCCGGGTCCCTGGCACTGCATTCGCTGTAAGGCAGCAACTCTACCGCTGCGCCACCGTGACTGCCCTAATCTGCTAACTTGACAAATACATTTCTCTCCTTCTTACTTCTGATGAGGACCCCAGACCTAAAATATCAACCATGTATTTTTATGCAGATGCAACATGATCTTAGTTTAGTTTAGTTTAGTTTAGAGATACTGCGTGGAAACAGGTCTTTCGGCCCACTGAGTCCTCACTGAGCAGCGATCCCCGTATATACAGTACACACTCTAGGGACAATTTGTATTTATACCAAGCCAATTAATCTACAAACCTGAACGTCTGTGGAGTGTGGGAGGAAACCGAAGATCTCAGAGAAAACCCATGCGATCATGTGAATATCGTACGAGCTCCGTACAGACAGCACCCATAGTCGGGATCGAACCCGAGTCTCTAGCGACCTAAGGCAGAAGCTCTATCGCTGAGATTTTTTTCCAAAGTATTCTTTATATTGCTTATACTTAAATTCCTTTAAATGACAGAGCCGTTTTCTTTGCCTTAATTTTAACTGTTTGACATAATGATAAAGAAAATAGAGGTAATTTTAGAGGGGGAATAACAGAGAATTAAGCCCACCAACATGTTCAGTCAGTGATCCAGGTAGGTTCATGGTGTCAATAATAGAAAGTGAAAACAATGTTCCGATGGAACTACCTTCCCTGTGGGTGCAAAATTCAAATGGAGACAATAACATCCCCAGGAAGGGAAGTGAACATTCAAAATTGCTTTGCGAACATAAGATCAGTGTGCAGGCTAATGGATAGGGGCAGACAGTCAGTCTGGGAAACAAATGGAAAATTCCAGGAAGTCCAAGTACTGGGAAACTTCAGATTAATGTGACCACATGTCCACCAAAGTGACCATCACAGTTAAATGGAAATTTAATTGTCAGAAAAGGAGTGAAAAGATTTACCTGGATGTTTTCAAGAGAGAGTTAGATTTAGCTCTTAGGGCTAAAGGAATAGACAATAGACAATAAACAATAGGTGCAGGAGGAGGCCATTCGGCCCTTCGAGCCAGCACCGCCATTCAATGTGATCATGGCTGATCATTCTCAATCAGTACCCCGTTAATGCCTTCTCCCCATACCCCCTGACTCCGCCATCCTTAAGAGCTCTATCTAGCTCTCTCTTGAAAGCATTCAGAGAATTGGCCTCCACTACCTTCTGAGGCAGAGAATTCCACACCTTCACCACTCTCTGACTGAAAAAGTTCTTCCTCATCTCCGTTCTAAATGGCCTACCCCTTATTCTTAAACTGTGGCCCCTTGTTCTGGACTCCCCCAACATTGGGAACATGTTTCCTGCCTCTAATGTGTCCAATCCCCTAATTATCTTATATGTTTCAATAAGATCCCCCTCATCCTTCTAAATTCCAGTGTATACAAGCCCAATCGCTCCAGCCTTTCAACATACGACAGTCCCGCCATTCCGGGAATTAACCTAGTGAACCTACGCTGCACGCCCTCCATAGCAAGAATATCCTTCCTCAAATTTGGAGACCAAAACTGCACACAGTACTCCAGGTGCGGTCTCACCAGGGCTCGGTACAACTGTAGAAGGACCTCTTTGCTCCTATACTCAACTCCTCTTGTTACGAAGGCCAACATTCCATTGGCTTTCTTCACTGCCTGCTGTACCTGCATGCTTCCTTTCATTGACTGATGCACTAGGACACCCAGATCTCGTTGAACTCCCCCTCCTCCTAACTTGACACCATTCAGATAATAATCTGCCTTTCTATTCTTACTTCCAAAGTGAATAACCTCACACTTATCTACATTAAACTGCATCTGCCATGTATCCGCCCACTCACACAACCTGTCCAAGTCACCCTGCAGCCTTATTGCATCTTCCTCACAATTCACACTACCCCCCAGCTTAGTATCATCTGCAAATTTGCTAATGGTACTTTTAATCCCTTCGTCTAAGTCATTAATGTATATCGTAAATAGCTGGGGTCCCAGCACCGAACCTTGCGGTACTCCACTGGTCACTGCCTGCCATTCCGAAAGGGACCCATTTATCCCCACTCTTTGTTTTCTGTCTGTCAACCAATTTTCTATCCATGTCAGTACCCTACTCCCAATACCATGTGCCCTAATTTTGCCCACTAATCTCCTATGTGGGACCTTGTCGAAGGCTTTCTGAAAGTCGAGGTACACCACATCCACTGACTCTCCCCTGTCAATTTTCCTAGTTACATCCTCAAAAAATTCCAGTAGATTTGTCAAGCATGATTTCCCCTTCGTAAATCCATGCTGACTCGGAATGATCCCGATACTGCTATCCAAATGCTCAGCAATTTCGTCTTTTATAATTGACTCCAGCATCTTCCCCACCACTGATGTCAGACTAACTGGTCTATAATTACCTGTTTTCTCTCTCCCTCCTTTCTTAAAAAGTGGGATAACATTTGCTATCCTCCAATCCACAGGAACTGATCCTGAATCTATAGAACATTGAAAAATGATCTCCAATGCTTCCACTATTTCTAGAGCCACCTCCTTAAGTACTCTGGGATGCAGACCATCAGGCCCTGGGGATTTATCAGCCTTCAGTCCCATCAGTCTACCCAAAACCATTTCCTGCCTAATGTGGATTTCCTTCAGTTCCTCCATCACCCTAGGTTCTCCGGCCCCTAGAACATTTGGGAGATTGTGTGTATCTTCCTCAGTGAAGACAGATCCAAAGTAACGGTTTAACTCGTCTGCCATTTCTTTGTTCCCCATAATAAATTCCCCTGCTTCTGTCTTCAAGGGACCCACATTTACCCTCGTACCTCATCTTTTCTCCCCGTATTGCCTTTTAAGTTAACTTTTGTTGCTCTTTAAAAGAGTCCCAATCCTCTGTCTTCCCACTCTTCTTTGCTATGTTATACTTCCTCTCCTTAATTTTTATGCTGTCCTTGACTTCCCTTGTCAGCCACAGGTGTCTCTTACTCCCCTTAGAGTCTTTCCGCCTCTTTGGAATAAATTGATCCTGCAACCTCTGCATTATTCCCAGGAATACCTGCCATTGCTGTTCTACCGTCTTCCCTGCTAGGGCCTCCTTCCAGTCAATTTTGGCCAGCTCCCGCCTCATGCCTCTGTAATCCCCTTTGCTATACTGTAATATCGACACTTCCGATTTTCCATTCTGCCTTTCCATTTGCAGAGTAAAACTTATCATGTTGTGATCACTGCCTCCTAATGGCTCTTTTACCTCTAGTCCCCTTATCAGATCAGGATCATTACACAACACTAAATCCAGAATTGCCTTCTCCCTGGTAGGCTCCAGTACAAGCTGTACTAAGAATCCATCTCGAAGGCACTCTACAAACTCTCTTTCCTGGGGTCCATTTCCAACCTGATTTTCCCAGTCTACCTGCATGTTGAAATCTCCCATAACCACCGTAGCATTACATTTGTGACACGCCAATTTTATCTCCTGATTCAACTTGCACCCTATGTCGAGGCTACTGTTTGGGGGCCTATAGATAACTCCCATTAGGGTCTTTTTACCCTTACAATTTCTCATTTCTATCCATACATTCAACATCTCCTGATTCTATGTCACCCCTTGCAAGGGAAGTTGGAGAGAGGACCACCATTGGCTGAAAGTAAGTACCTGTTAATAGTGGTAGAAACGGCAGTTTAAAAAGAGCGCCAATAGGGCACTGTTAATCAGTCTGTAAAGGTCGGGAAGTTGGAGAGAGGACCACCATTGGCTGCAAGTGAGTGGGAATTACAGTGTAATAAGTCAGTCAGAAGAGAATACGTGGATTGGTTGATCATTTAAGTGTGAAGTCTGGTAAATTGAACAATCAGGCAATTTAAGTGGTGATATAAGCAAGACTTGCAAAAGGGTGCAGACCAGTCCGGGTGCAGCCCAGTGAGAAAAGTGCCCTGTGAGAAAAGTGCGAGTCTTTGTCTGCGAGTCTTTGGCGAGGAGGCTGAGGTGAGGAGGTTACAATTGTTTTAAGCCAGACACAAGGTAATGGCGGAAAAGTTGGCGCAGTGTGTTTCCTGCAGGATGTGGGAAGACAGGGACGTCGCTGGAGCTTCTGGGAGCTACACCTGCAAGAACTGTGTCCAGGTGCAGCTCCTGAAGGGACGTGTGGTGGAGTTGGAGAGGCAGTTGGATGACCTCAGGGCCATCCGGGAATGCGAGAGTTTCCTCGACAGGACCTATTGTGAGGCTGTCACGCCAAGGGTCCAGGTCGAGCGAAGGTGAGAGACTGTTTCAGGGGGGAGTGGACGTGGACGTGGACTACAGGAGACCCCAGTGGCTGTGCCTATTGCAAACAGGTATACCCTCTTGGGAACTGTCGGAGCAGAAGACGTTTCCAGTCCGAGTGGCGGACCTGTTGGCAAGGATACTCGACAGGGGAGACCGAAGTCTGGAAGAGCCGTAGTGGTCGGTGACTCCATAGTCCGAGGGACGGACAGAAGATTCTGTGGCAGCAGGAAGGACTTGAGGATGGTCTGTTGCCTCCCTGGTGCCAGGGTTCAACACATCACGGACCGGCTTCAGAAAATCCTAGTGAGGGAAGGCGATCAACCTGAAGTCGTTGTGCATGTGGGCACGAATGACGTCGGGCGGAAGAGGAAGGAGGTGCTACAGCGGGAGTTTAGAGAGTTGGGAAAAATGCTGAGAAGTAGGACGTCGAAGGTGGTTATCTCTGGACTGCTACCGGTACCTCGTGCTGGTGAGGCCAGGAACAGAGAGATAGAGGGTATGAATATATGGCTGAGGGGCTGGTGCAGAGAGAAGGGATTTAGATTTCTGGACCACTGGGATCTCTTCTGGGCTAGGGGTGACTTGTACAAAAGGGACGGGTTACATCTTAACAGCAGGGGGACAAACATTCTGGCAGGCAGGTTTGCTAGTGTGACACCTGTGGCTTTAAACTAAGTAGTGGGGGGGAGGGGTTGACAAATTGTGAATATGAAGATGAGGTAAAAAAAAGGGAATACAGGAGATATTGCAAAAGACTCTCGGAAGAAGGGGAACAGAAGTTCTAGAGGGGAAAAGAAATTAAGGGCAGGGCCAATTGTGAACGATGTGAGAGGGGAGGTGAATACAGAAGTTAAAGTGTTGTACTTAAATGCGCGTAGTATAAAAAATAAAGTGGATGAGCTTGAGGCTCAGTTAGTCATGGGCAATTATGATGTTGTAGGGATCACTGAGACATGGCTATAAGAGGACCAGGGCTGGGAACTGAATATTCAGGGGTACACAACGTATAGAAAAGACATAAGAAAATAACTGCAGATGCTGGTACAAATCGATTTATTCACAAAATGCTGGAGTAACTCAGCAGGTCAGGCAGCATCTCGGGAGAGAAGGAATGGATGACGTTTCGGGTCGAGACCCTTCTTCAGACTATAGAAAAGACAGACAGGAGGGCAGAGGGGGTGGGGTTGCTCTGAGTTTTTCCTCATCTCAGTTCTAAATGGCCTACCCCTTATTCTTAAACTGTGGCCCGTTGTTCTGGACTCCCCCAACATTGGGAACATGTTTCCTGCCTCTAACGTGTCCAACCTCTTAATAATCGTATACGTTTCGATAAGATCTCCTCTCATCCTTCTAAACAAGGGATGTGGGGAGAAAGCAGGAACAGGGCACAGATTTTGGAACTACTGCTTCTTCTTTCGTATGTCAACTGCAACAATCAAAAGTGGCAATTGGTGCTTCAGAGTACCATAGTTGACGCTTTGCTGCAAATGTTGCCAGTTCCGTAGAACTACCCAAGGTGACGATGAGGACGTAAAGCAGCTCCCACTACCAGATTGTGGATGATCAGCCATGATCACATTGAATGGCGGTGCTGGCTCGAAGGGCCGAATGGCCTCCTGCTGCACCTATTTTCTATGTTTCAATGTTCAAGGCATGTATGTTCCTGTTGGAGTGAAGGGCAAGGCAGCTGTGAGGAGGGAACCATGGATGATGTGAGAATTGAAGCCCTGGAATAAGGTGTAGGCATGGGGCAGGTATCGGCAGCTGAAGTCACGAGTATCCCCGAAGGAGTTTAGGGGACTGAGTGGCATCGTGAAGAAGGACATCAGGGTGGCAAAAAGGTGCAGGAGGAGCTCGTGCAGGTAATATTAAGGAGAATCAAAATGGTTTTATATGTAATTGAAGGAAAGATGATGACGAGAGAGAGAATAGTGGGCTTCAGAAAGCAAAGTGGCCATCTATGTGTGGAGCCACAGGAAGCGTGCAAGGTCTGTGGTTGATATTTCTCCTCTGCTTTCATGGAGGTATCTCGCGGACAGTCCCTATTACACTCAAGGGAGGCACGGAACATCCTAGGGTGTATGAGGGTAGATAAGGCGTCTGGGTCTGATCAGGATCCTGTGGCAAGCTAGGGAGGAAAATACACTGACTGCTATGCTATTGTGAAGTGTGAAAAGAAACATTGGTACAACTGGGTGGTCACGGTGGTGCAGCGGTAGAGTTGCTGCCTTACAGCGAATGCAGCGCCGGAGACCCGGGTTCTATCCTGACTACGGGTGCCGTCTGTACGGAGTTTGTACGTTCTCCCCGTGACCTGCGTGGGTTTTCTCCGAGATCTTCAGTTTCCTCCCGCACTCCAAAGACGTACAGGTTTGTAGGTTAATTGGCTTGGTAAATGTAAAAATTGTGCCTAGTGTATGGAGGATAGTGTTAGTGTGCGGGGATCGCTGGTCGGCGCGGACCCAGTGGGCCGAATGGCCTTTTTCCGCGCTGTATCTCTAAACTAAACAAAACTAAACTAAACTAAACTGCTAACCATTAATCTGTAATATGCGGCCTGGCCTTTGGGCAGGTGGCTATTGGAAAGTGATTAAGTGATTACTTACAATGGACTAGTCATCTTCCACAATGGAGTTGCGTACTAAAACATTGTTCTCCTTCGTTATTTTAATCATGCCCTTTGTCTAATAGCTCCCCATTTTTAAGCTACATTGATATATATATATATCTGAAGAAGGGTCTCGACCCGAAACATCACCAATTCCTTCCCTCCAGAGATGCTGCGTGTGCCACTGAGTTACTCCAGCATTTTGTGTCTACCTTTGATATATATATCCTACAGGTGCTGATTCCATCTTTCCTGTGGGACTAATCAAGCTTCATCAGAGTACAATTATCCTGGCAGCAGCAATTGAATCTGTCAAGTCTTTTTGGATGACGAACCAATGATGTATAAAATCAGGAGATAGACACAGAATACTGGAGTAACTCAGCGGGTCAGGCAGCATCTCTGGAGAGAAGCAATGGGTGACGTTTCGGGTCGAGACCCTTCTTCAGACTAATCAGGGGATGACAGATATAGACGATGATGTAGGACAAATGAATGAAAGATATACAATAAAGTGACGGTGATAAAGGAAACAGACCATTGTTAGCTGCGTGCTGGGTGAGAACAAAAAGCTGGTGTGACTTGGGTGGAGGAGGAATGACGAGAGGGGGAATGTCGGGATGACCAGAAGTTAGAGAAATCAATATTCATACCACTGGGCTGTAAGCTGCCCAAGCAAAATATGAGATGCTGTTCCTCCAATTTGCGTTTAGCCTCACTCTGACAATGGAGGAAATCTAGGACAGAAAGATCAGTGTTGGAATGGGAAAGAGAATTAAAGTGTCCGGCAACCGGGAGATCAGGTAGGTCCAGGCAGACTGAGCAAAGGTGTTCAGCGAAACCATCGCCCAGTCTACGTTTGGTTTTGCTGATGTATAAGAGTCCACATCTGGAACAACGGATACAGTAGATGAGGTTGGAGGAGGTGCAAGTGAACCTCTGCCTGATCTGAAGGGACTGTCGGGGTCCCAGGGCAGAGTCGAGGGAAGAGGTACAGGGACAGGTGTTGCATCTTCTGCGGTTGCAGGGGAAGGTACCTGGGGTGGGGGAGGTTTGGGTGGGAAGGGTCAAGTCAAGTCAAGTCAAGTTTATTTGTCACATACACATACAAGATGTGCAGTGAAATGAAAGGTCACCCACAGTCCAGCAATAGAGCAATAAAATAAGCACTAACACATAAAATCACAACCCACACAAAACAAAAGAAACATCCATCACAGTGAGTCTCCTCCAGTCCCTCCTCACTGTGATGGAAGGCCAGAATGTCTTTTCTCTTCCCCTGCCGTCTTCTCCCGCGGTCGGCTGTTGAAGTTCCATGTCGGGGCGGTTGGGGCTCCCGACATTGAAACCACCGCCGGGCAGAGAAAATCCCGCCGCCTATTCCAGGCCGCGCCGGACGGTGAAATGTCCGCGGCGGGCCGACCCAAGATTCGGGGCAGGCGAAGTCGCTGCCGGAGCTCCCGATGTCGGGCCCCACCCAGGGGCCTGCGAGCTTCCGATATCCACGCGGCTCGCGGCCGAAGCCCCCGGAGACGAGTCGCAGCCGCTCCCGCAGCGCCACCACAGCCTCCGAAGGCAGCCAGCTCCGCAGGTGGTGAGTCCGGTCCGCGGGTTCTGTGAACCAGAGCCCAGGTGGTCCCAGCTGGAGGCCGCCAGCTCCAGGTGTTTGGCCGATGGTAGGCCGCAGCGGGAACGGAGACACCACCCAGAAAACAAAGGTCGCGTCTCCGTACGGAAGAGACAATTTTACACTTCCCCCCCCCCCCCACACACATAGTACATACCCACAAAAAACACCACATCACATCTGAACACTACAGTTAAGACAAAAAACAACAAAAACACAAAAGACAAACGGACCGCAGGTGAGGCGGAAAGGGTTGGAGATGGGAAGAAGTGGCTTATGGTGGGATCTACATACACTGACTGCTGTGGCACTGCGAAGTGTGAAAAGGAACATTGGAACAACTGCTAACCATAAATCTATAATATGTGATCTGCCTTTTGGGCAGGTGGCTATTGATAAGTAATTAAGTGATTACTTAAAGTGGACTGGTCATCTTCCACTGTGGAGTTGAACACTAAAGCATAGTTCTCCTTTGTCATTTCACTCATGCTCTCGGTCACGGTGGCACAGCGGTAGAGTTGCTGCCTTACAGCGAATGCAGCGCCGGAGACCCGGGTTCCATCCGGCTACGGGCGCAGTCTGTATGGAGTTTGTACATTCTCGCGTGACCTGCGTGGGTTTTCTCCGACATCTTCGGTTTCCTCCCACACTCCAAAGACGTACAGGTTTGTAGGTTAATTGCCTTGGTTCATGTAAAAATTGTCCCTAGTGTGTGTAGGATAGTGTTAGTGTGCGGGGATCGCTGGTCGGCGCGGACCCGGTGGGCCGAAGGGCTTGTTTCCGCGCTGTATTTCTAAACTAAACTAAACTAAAATAGTTCCCCATTTTAAAGCTACATTGATATATATCTGAAGAAGGGTCTCGACCCAAAACGTCACTTATTCCTTTTCTCCAGAGATGCTGCCTGACCCGCTGAGTTACTCCAGCATTTTGTATCTACCTTTGATATATATATCCTACAGGTGCTGATTCCAACTTTCCTGTGGGACTAATTAAGCTTCATCTGAGTACAATTATCCTGGCAGCAGCAATTTAATCTGTCAAGTTTTATTTCTATCACTGGGTGACGAACCAATGATGTATAAAATCAGGAGACAGACACAAAATGCTGGAGTAACTCAGTGGGACAGGCAGCATCTCTGGAGAGAAGGAATGGGTGACGTTTCAGGTCGAGACTCTTCCTCAGACTGAGAGCCAGGGGAACTGGAAACATGAGATATAGGCGATGATGTAGAGAAATATAGAACACATGAATGATAGATATACAAAAAAGTGACGATGATAAAGGAGACAGGCCATTGTTAGCTGTTTGTAGGGTGAGAACGAGAAGCTGGTGTGACTTGGGTGGGGGAGGGATAGAGAGACTTACACTGGTATGTCAGTCCAGGTTTAAGCCTATTGATACATTTGTAGAGGTAAACTAATGAAAGGTCTAAGAAAGGTATTACATTTGGTGGGAACATCAATGTCAATGTACGGTTGATGAGGCATAGAGTGATACAGTGAGGAAACAGGCCCATCACTGCCAAAACTTGCTCACACCGGCCAACAATGTCCCAGCTGCACTAGTACCACCTGCTCGCGTTTGGCCAATATCCTTCCAAACCTGTCCTATCCATGTACCCGTCTAATTGTTTCTTAAACTTTGGGATAGTCCCAGCCTCAACTACCTCCTCTGGCAGCTTGTTCCATACACCCACCACCCTCTGTGTGAAAAAGTTACCCCTCAGATTCCTATTAAATCTTTACCCTTTCACCTTAAACCTATGTCCTCTGGTCCTCAATTCCCCTACTCTGGGCAAGAGACTCTGTGCATCTACCCGATCTATTCCTCTCATGATTTTGCACACCTCTATAAGATCACCCCTCGTTCTCCTGTGCTCCAAGGAATAGAGTCCCAGCCTACTCAACCTCTCCCTATATCTCTGACTCTCCAGTCCTGGCAACATCCTCGTAAATCTTCTCCGTATACCTTCCCACCTTCAACAGCAACATTCCTGGTTAAGGAAATATTCAAACTGAAAAGAAAAATACTGTAGCTCCTTGTGTCCCTTCTATCCAAGTCCAGCCTGTCACGGAAGTTGTGTAGGAAGGATAGACACAAAAAGCTGGAGTCACTCAACGGTACAGGCAGCATCTCTGGAGAGAAGGAATGGGCAATGTGGAATTCTCTGCCTCAGAGTGGAATTCTCTGCCTCAGAAGGCAGTGGAGGCCAATTCTCTGAATGCATTCAAGAGAGAGCTGGATAGAGCTCTTAAGGATAGCGGAGTCAGTGGGTATGGGGAGAAGGCAGGAACGGGATACTGATTGAGAATGATCAGCCATGATCACAGTGAATGGCGGTGCTGGCTCGAAGGGCCGAATGGCCTCCTCCTGCACCTATTGTTTATTATCTATTGTCTATTGTCAACGTTCCCCCAAATCGTCACCCATTCCATCTCTCCAGAGATGCTGCCTGTCCAGCTGAGTGACTCCAGCTTTTTGTGTCTATTTTCATGTCACCTAGGTTCAATGGTGGCTCAGGCTCTGAATACGACTGGCCTAATTTGAAGCTTTTGAGGCGGAATAATATTATTGAAGGTCCTGTCATTAAATATTGACAAGGTCTTCATCTTCATCTGGCGAATCTCAAATGTTCAACAATTGCAGTCGCCAAAAACCGATTGACATTCAGACTTTGAACCCAGCTATTGACTCCCATGACATCAATAAGATGGACAGAATATGCCAAGATTTTTTAATAATCAATTCCAGGATTAAATGCATGGCAGAGGCCGAGATCATTATGTTAGAGTTTGCACAATACAAATATTTCAAAATGCATGGTGTAAAAGATACCATCTTTTTTTAAATCATTTTTAGACAATAGACAATTGACAATAGACAATAGGTGCAGGAGGAGGCCATTCAGCCCTCAGAGCCAGCACCGCCATTCACTGTGATCATGGCTGAAAATTCACAATCAGTACCCCTTTCCTGCCTTCTCCCCATACCCCCTGACTCCTCTATCTTTAAGAGCTCTATCTAACTCTCTCTTGAAAGCATCCAGGGAATTGGCCTCCAGTACCTTCTGAGGCAGAGAATTCCACAGATTCACAACTCTCTGAGTGAAAAAGTTCTTCCTCATCTCAGTTCTAAATGGCCTACCCCTTATTCTTAAACTGTGGGCCCTGGTTCGGGACTCCCACAAAATTGGGAAATTGTTTCCTGCCTCTAGCATGTCCAATCCCTTAATAATCTTATATGTTTCAATAAGATCCCCTCTCATCTTTCTAAATTCCGGTGTATACAAGCCCAGTCGCTCCAGTCTTGCAACATATGACAGTCCCGCCATTCCGGGAATTAACCTAGTGAACCTACGCTGCACTCCCTCAAGAGTAAGAATGTCCATCCTCAAATTTGGAGACCAAAACTGCACACAGTACTCCAGGTGCGGTCTCACTAGGGCCCTGTACAACTGCAGAAGGACCTCTTTGCTCCTAAACTCAACTTCTCTTGCTATGAAGGCCAACATGCCATTAGCTTTCTTCACTGTTGCTGTACCTGCATGCTTCCTTTCAGTGACCGATGAACAAGGACACCCAGATCTCATTGTACTTCCCCTTTGCCTTCTCTATGTGATAGTAGATGGCGGACAAATGGCAGACAATGTTGCCCGCTGTTACAATGGGTTGCTCTGAAAATTCAAGCAAAGTTCGTTATTAATCCTATTTGTCATCATTTATTAATTCCCTCACATGACTGTGTATTTACAATCCATGTTGAGTGTTGATTTAGAAAAGTTTAGTTTAGTTTAGAGATACAGCGCGGAAACAGGCCCTTCGGCCCACCGAGTCCGCACTGACCAGCGATCCCCGCATGCCAACACTATCGTACACACATTAGGGACAATTTACATTTACACCAAGCCAATTAACCTACAAGCCTGTCCGTCGTTGGAATGTGGGAGGAAAACGAAGATCTCGGAGAAAACCCACGCAGGTATTTGGGAAGAATGTACAAACTCCGTACAGGCAGCACCCATAGTCGGGATCGAACCCAGATCTATGGGGCTTTAAGTTCAGTAAGGCAGCAACTCTACCTCTGTGCCATCGTGCCACCCTGGAGGCACTCATTATTCTCCCTGCATATGAACCAGGACTTCTAATTCTCTTTTTGATTTGTAGCATTTTGTTAATTAAACCACTCCATATCAACTATCTGTGTCTGCCAAGAGTCCTCATCAATTGGGCATGAAGTGCCTTGATGTACTCTTTAAGTTATCGTAAGGCTGGTGGACACACAATGCTGGAGTAACTCAGCAGGTCAGGCAGCATCTTGGGAGAGAAGGAATAGGTGACGTTTCAGGTCGAGACCCTTCTTCAGGCTGCTGATCAGTCTGAAGAAGGGTCTTGACCCGAAACGTCACCCATTCCTTCTCTCCCTAGATGCTGCCTGACCCGCTGAGTAACTCCAGCATTTTGTGCCTACCTTCGGTTTAAACGAGCATCTGCAGTTTTTTCCCCTACACATAGTAAAGGCTGAATGGATGTTCCTGGTTCCTGCTTTTATTTGGTTATATTCTGAATTAATTACGGTTAAAAGAAAGGCCTGATCTTGCTTAAAGGCCTGGGCATCTCATATGGACCATGTGCTGGAAGGTTGCAGAACATGAAACCTGATTAACCTTTTAACTGAAGAATTCCGACAAGGGGCATTATTCATTTGCATGTTGATTATAGTTCCCACCTGGTGCACAAGAGGGAATGAATTCAAGTTCATTTAATTTATACCGATGCAAAAATTACTTCCAGTATACAAAACAAAACTAAGAAGAAATATATTTCCCACACGGTAAAAATATATTTCCCACATGTTAAACTCGGGACAAAATAAAATGAGAGATGCATGCATTTAAGCTGTGGTATGTGGATGAACATGCAGTCATGGAGAAAATGAACCAGATGAAATGACAGACAAACATTTTGTTACAATTGTTGGTTGTAATTATTAACACAAACATGGTTGAACAGAACTGCATTGCATTTGAGGTCTTCCAGCCAAAGAAGCACGGTAGCGCAGCGGTAGAGTTGCTGCTTTACAGCGAATGCAGCGCCGGAGACTCAGGTTCGATCCTGACTACGGGTGCTGCACTGTAAGGAGTTTGTACGTTCTCCCCGTGACCTGCGTGGGTTTTCTCCGAGATCTTCGGTTTCCTCCCACACTCCAAAGACGTACAGGTATGTAGGTTAATTGGCTGGGTAAATGTAAAAATTGTCCCTAGTGGGTGTAGGATAGTGTTAATGTACGGGGATCACTGGGCGGCACGGACTTGGAGGGCCGAAAAAAGGCCTGTTTCCGGCTGTATATATATGATATGATATGATATGAAATATCTCCACACGAAAAGACACAACCATCAACAGGGGCCATTAAGGCAGAAATAGATCGATTCTTGATTAGTACGGGTATCAGGGTTTATGGGGAGAAGGCAGGAGAGTGGGGCAAGGAGGGAGAGATAGATCAGCCATGATTGAATGGCAGAGTAGACTTGATGGGCTGAATGGCCTAATTCTGCTCCTATCACTTATTAACTTATGAACCCATGAATTGCCAAGAGTTATACTGCCAGAGTGCCTCAGTTATTGTCTGGTCAACTAGGATAGGAATCGGACAGTCTGGCAGAATTACCATAATAATAGGCTCTCGGCCCGAAATGCCACCCATTCCTTCTCTCCTGAGATACTGTCTGACCCGCTGAGTTACTCCAGCATTTTGAGTCTCCCTTCATAATAATAATGCACGTGGGTCTACTATTATTACATGCTTCTGACGGCACAATCTTCTAACAACAAATATTTGTCAGCACACACAGTCACACTCACAGACATGCACGAACTTCCAGCTGAAAATTCTCCTAATGGCTGCTATAAAAATAACATCTCAATTTTATCAACATCAAACTGGAATTGTCAACACTTTGTTCTCTAGTTATCTCCTGCAGCATGTATTTCCGTGTTTATCTTATTTGTACTGCATTTGATCTCTATTACCATCACAGTGTTTTCGAGTACATGGATCAACTGTGTCAAGGTGAGAATTCTCATAACACAGTAAATATTTAGTCTCATAACACAGTAAATATATAGTCTGAAGAAGGGTCTTGACCCGAAACGTCACCCATTCCTTCTCTCCCGAGATGCTGCCTGACCTGCTGAGTTACTCCAGCACTTTGTGAATAAATACCTTCGATTTGTACCAGCATCTGCAGTTATTATCTTATACAGTAAATATTTAGTGGGAAAGCAAAGTAGAATTCTCGTTCTGAGGCTGCGATTAAGCCTGGCTACTTATGGCTACTCCTGCTTCGTAGAAACCATTTCATTTTCTATCATCCCAGTGTCAAACGAAAGCAAGGTAGTGTACCTTAATGACTACTATCCAGTGACTCTGACATCCACCATTATGAAGTGCTCCAAGACTGGTGATGTTCCACATCAAGTCCAGCCTCCCAGCCAAGAAGGTTCACCCATTCCTTCTCTCCAGAAATGCTGTCTGTCACGCTGAGTTACTCCAGCATTTTGTGTCCATCTTCAGCCTTGATCAAAGCAGTTTGCTCACCATCGCAACAGGCCCACAGCAGATGCTATCTCTCTGGCGCTAAACTTGTCTCTTGAATGCCCAGACAACAAGGACTTCTATTCATTGACTTTTTCACACCAAGGGTGATGGGTGTATGGAACAAGCTGCCAGAGGAGGTAGTTGAGGCAGGGACTACTTATACATTGTAAATGGCTCGATTAAATCATGTATTGTCTTTCTGCTGACTGGTTAGTACGCAACAAAAGCTTTTCACTGTACAGGTGACAATAAACTAATCTGAATTGATCTAAAGTTCTACAGATGCACCATTGAAAGCATTGATTTGGGAACAACACTGCCCAAGACTTCAAGAAATTTCATTGAGTTGTGAATAGAGCCCAGACCACCACACGGGCCAACCTTCCAATCATTAACTTCATCTACACTTCATGCTGTCTTAGAAAAACAAGCAACATAATCAAAGGTTAACATCGAGGAGTTGGTGGCCTTTCCTGGAGTCCGGCCCGGCGCTTCATGCCGCGGGCACGGCGCAGACTTTAACATTGCGGAGCTGAGATCCTTTGCTGAGGATCGACTGTGGAGAGCTCCAACCGCGGGGCCTGTGGACTTTAACACCGTGAAGCCCGTGGTCTCTGGTGAGAAGAGGCCGACTCGGGAGCTCCATGCCACGGAGAGAGTTTCAACCATCCCGACGCGGGGAGTTTCGATCATCCCGACGCGAGGGCCTTGGACATCGGACCGTCGGCAGCAGCGACTGCGGACGGTTCAACAGCCCCGACCGCGGGTGAACAAAGAGGAAGATGGTTGAACTTTATTACCTTCCATCACAGTGAGGAATGTGGAATCCGCTGTGGTGGATGTTTATGTTAAATGTTACTTTATGTGGCTGTGTGTCTTGTTGCTTTTCATTTAGTATGGCTGTATGGTAACTCAAATTTCACTGCACCTTAATTGGTACATGTGACAATAAATTGATCTTGAACTCTTGAAATCTTGAGATTCACGCTACCCTGACCATTCCTTTGTCTTTCTGCCTCCATCCAGCAAAAGGTACAGAAGCTTGAAAACATGCTTCAAGACTAGACTCAGGAACAGCTTTTTCCCCTCTGTAATCAGGCTTCCATAAGCTAGGGTACTGTTAGACAATAGACAATAGACAATAGGTGCAGGAGGAGGCCATTCGGCCCTTTGAGCCAGCACCGCCATTCAATGTGATCATGGCTGATCATTGACAATCAGTACCCCGTTCCTGCCTTCTCCCCATAACCCCTGACTCCACTATCCTTAAGAGCTCTATCTAGCTCTCTCTTGAATGCATTCAGAATCTAGCTCTCTCTTGAATGCATTCAATGCTATTCACCTCGACTCCATTGGGCTTCGTCTAAGGAATTGATGCTCGACAAAAGGCTCAAATGTTGAAAACTACATTCTGCACTCTAACCCTTTGCTCCATCTATTGCACTTACGTCTGAACTGATTGTATCCATGCATGAGAAAACTGATCTCCTTGGATAGCATGCAAAACAAAGCTTTTCACTGTCGATGACTATGTAATAATAATGAACCTACACCTCCCTGGTGTAGGGTGGAACTGCAGATGCTGGTTTACACCGAAGATAGACACAAAAAGCTGGAGTAACTCAGAGGGTCAGGCAGCATCTCTGGGGAGAAGGAACAGGTGACATTTTGGGCTGAGACCCTTCTTCAGGTACCTGGTTTGAGTTCATGCAGAGTTCTTGAAAGATAGAAAATAAAAAATAGGTGCAGTGGGAGGCCATTCGGCCCTTCGAGCCAGCACCGCCATTCATTGTGATCATGGCTGATCATCCACAATCAGTAACCCGTGCCTGCCTTCTCCCCATATCCCTTGATTCCACTAGCCCCTAGAGCTCTATCTAACTCTCTTTTAAATTCATCCAGTGAATTGGCCTCCACTGCCTTCTGTGGCAGAGAATTCCACAAATTCACAACTCTCTGGGTGAAAAGTTTTTTCTCACCTCAGTTTTAAATGGCCTCCCCTTTATTCTGAGACTGTGGCCCCTGGTTCTGGACTCCCCCAACATTGGGAACATTTTTTCTGCATCTGCTCCTCATGTACCAACACAGAGTGAATGATCAAGCTCAAAGCCTCTCGTAGTCCATTAATCCTTGCACCGCGCAGAAATGGTGCTGCCTCATGGGTCTATAGGCACCATGTTGTAAAGTAATTATCCAACTGCAGCTTTCTAAAGGACATCTGGAAAGCATTGACAATTAACTCTCATGACAATTCAAAAACTACTCTTTCAATTGTTTGTAATGGTGGCTTAAGTTCAATCATGAGTTCCTCAGTGATAAGCTTATATCATTAAGGATGGCATTACGTTTAAACAGTCAGAAGGACAGCTCTTGCAATTTCTTCTTACTCAAAGTCATAACTTTAAATGCACTCCAATGACATGATTATACAATTGAGGATAATTCACCTTCCTCGTCAGTTTTCTTCATTCTATTGCAAGGTTAGAATTGGTGATGTTCACTGATGGTTTCATTTAAATTCGTACCTGAGCACAAAATGAAGCTGCCTTCATGCAGCGAGACCTGGATAACATTCAGATACAGACTTATATGCAGCAAGTCTCATTTTGTGCAATGAAAATGCCAGGCAATTTCCACCTCCAGCAAGAGATCTAAGCATCTACCCTCGACATTCATTATCATTATCATCATTGATCCTACCTCCTCAGTTCATTGTTTAGTTTATTGTCAAGTGTACCGAGGTACAGTGAAAACCTTTTGTTGCGTGCTATCCAGTCGGCAGAGAGACATTACATGATTACAATCGAACCAATTTACAGTGTGTAGATCACAGTTAAAGTAAGAAATGTTGCTGTAAGAATAGAGATTTAAGAGTGTGGAGTGATTGTAAGATGTTGGGTCTTTTTTCACAAAATGCTGGAGTAACTCAGCAGGTCAGGCAGCATCTCAGGAGAGAAGGAATGGGCGACGTTTCGGGTCGAGACCCTTCTTCAGATTTTGTCAGGTTCGAACTCCGGCGCTGCATTAGCTGCAAGGCAGCAACTCTACCGCTGTGCCACTGTGACCGCCCATGTGGCCTGCAGTTCCTTCCTACGATAACCTGTAGTGCAACAGCGATTAAATGCCACTTTGAGGATTGAAGGAAAGGTTCATTTGACAGAGGTAGGCACAAAAATTCAACTTCTTTTATTTCAGAATAGATCAGGGAAAGCAATCTCAGGTCATGATAGTATCACGGAAGACTGGTTATCTGATCATTTTAGTTCCTCATCTTCACACCATGTGTCCTATATTACAGCTATTTATTCACAAAATGCTGGAGTAACTCAGGAGGTCAGGCAGCATCTCAGGAGAGAAGGATTAGGTGACGTTTCGGGTCGAGACCCAGTGACTAGACTTCAAATAGTCCTTACCTTGCTGTGACTTGGTTGGGGCAATCTAAAGTAAGTAGAGGGTGCTAGAGAAATACACATTATTACATTTTTGTTCATGAACTAATGATTTTGAAATTATGACAGAAGGTTTCATCATAATGGCACAGATTTGCCAGTCTTACCAAAATTTACCGAACAGTGAAAGGCTTGGATAGAGTGGGTGTGGAGAGGATGTTTCCACTAGTGGGAGAGTCTAGGACCAGAGGTCACAGCCTCAGAATTAAAGGACGTTCCTTTAGGAAGGAGATGAGGAGGAATTTCATTAGTCAGAAGGTGGTGAATCTGTGGAATTCATTGCCACAGATGGCTGTGGAAGCCAAGTCAATGGGTATTTTTATGGCAGAGATAGATTGATTCTTGACTAGTACGAGTGTCAGGGGTTATGGGGAGAAGGCAGGAGGGAGAGCTAGATCAGCCTTGATTGAATGGTGGATTAGTCTTGATGGGCCGAATGGCCTAATTCTGCTCCTATCACTTATGACCTTATGACCAGTCCTCGACAAAGGATATGTGCTCATTTCTTACCCATTTTCAATTAGAGAAAGATAGACCCAAAATGCTGGAGTAACTCAGCGGGTCAGGCAGCAACCCTGGAGAAAGGGAATGGGTGATATTTCAGGTCGAGACCCTTCTTCAGACTGACAATTGGAGACCGTTCTCTCAGTCCTGCTCATATTTTGCACTGCAGTCTGGATTATTCAGGGTGGAATTGAATGAGATTGCCTTCAGATTTAGTACCCTTCATGTTTCAAATACATTATTTTAGTTCTATTGCACATTATTGTTAAGCCTTTAGGCCACAAACCTATAAAACAGTTGTGCTGGAAATGGAATGCATTTAGAACATGTTTCCAACTTTTACATTATAAACCCTGTTTGGAATACATTTTGATTATCTTTAATTTGCCATTTGTTAATTGAATCTAAGCGTTTAGCGTGAACTCCACTGGAAAGTAAAGCTCTAAACATTCTTATCACCAGTATAAATAACTGGAGTTTAGGTTCAGAACAGATAAGAAGGTCCTTTGGCAAATGTGATCCATTTATAAGAAACAAAATCTGTTAGACTGTGCTCATATCACAGCTCCTGGCAGTTCATAAAAAGTCCTTGATCAACAAGGGGTGGTCAAGAGGTATCACATCAACAGCGCCACGTCTTTGCAACAAAGGAGCAAGGCTATTAATCTCTCATATCTACTCAATTGAAACATTCATCTATGGATATTATTTGAACAAAAGTTGAGCCGTCACCCGAGGAGGCCTCTTGCTGCGGGATAAAGGTAGCCAATCAGAGGAGCATAGGGCAAGTGAGAGTCAGTTCTGTATTTGTCATCCACAGCTTAAAAGAACAGACACAGGCACACAGTCTGTCTACCAAACTCACATTCAGTCTGATCTGTATCTTGGCTTCGTTGAGCCACCTTGGCTCATGCTGAGGTTAGGTTTCTGTTTGATTGTTCAGGCCTGTCAGCACAATTCACACAAAAGGAGTGAGACGAGCTTCAATGGCTGAGGAACTCCAAACGTGCAATGGCCCGTATAAAAGGGAGCTTCCATGTTGATTGAAACTTACCTGAACGACATCACAAGGGATGTGTCCATGCTC
Organism: Rhinoraja longicauda; assembly: GCF_053455715.1. Lineage (NCBI taxonomy): Eukaryota > Metazoa > Chordata > Chondrichthyes > Rajiformes > Arhynchobatidae > Rhinoraja > Rhinoraja longicauda. The sequence goes on along the minus strand of NC_135959.1, from coordinate 75,446,662 downwards.
TTAAAACTGCTTGTTCCCTCCAATGCTAAACATGAGCATGGAGACTTTGCAGTGACAGCCTAGTATTGGATATTTGAAGTGGGGGTAAGAGCAATGTTTATACGACTGAACATCATGTGGCTGGCTGGCTGGAGTCAGAGAGAAATTGCATTTAGACAATAGACAATAGGTGCAGGAGTAGGCCATTTGGCCCGTCGAGCCAGCACCGCCATTCAATGTGATCATGGCTGATCATTCTCAATCATTACCCCGTTACTGCCTTCTCCCCATACCCCCTGACTCCGCTATCCTTAAGAGCTCTATCTAACTCTCTCTTGAATGCATTCAGAGAATTGGCCTCCACTGCCTTCTGAGGCAGAGAATTCCACAGATTTACAACTCTCTGACTGAAAAAGTTTTTCTTCATCTCCGTTCTAAATGGCCTACTTCTTATTCTTAAACTGTGGCCCCTGGTTCTGGATTACGTTTGGGTTTACGTTTAGGTATGTTATTGTCCTGGCATATTGGGTGGCACGGTGGCACAGCGGTAGAGTTGCTGCCTTACAGCAAATGCATCACCAGGAGACCCGGGTTCGATCCCGACTACGGAGTTTGTACGTTCTCCCTGTGACCTGCGTCGGTTTTCTCCGAGATCTTCGGTTTCCTCCCACACTCCAAAGACATACATGTTTGTAGGTTAATTGGCTTGGTAAATGTAAAAATAGTCCCTAACGGGTGTAGGATAGTGTTAATGTGCGGGGATCACTGGGCGGCGCGGACCCGGTGGGCCGAAGGGCCTGTTTCCACGCTGTATATCTGAACTATAATGTATATCTCTGAAATATAATGCAGCCAAACACGTACAAAAGATGGAGCAAAGAGCAAGATACCAAAGTACAGAATACTGTTCTCAGCATTGTAGCATAACACTTCCAGAAAATGTCTAACACCTGCAATAAGGTAGTTTGATAACAGAAGGTAGACACAAAATGCTGGAGTAACTTCTTCAGTCTGAAGAAGGGTCTCGACCCGAAATGTCATCCATTCCTTCTCTCCAGAGATGCTGTCTGTCCCACTGAGTTACTCCAGCATTTTGTGTCTACCTTCGATTTAAACCAGCATCTGCAGTTCTTTCCTACACAGGTTGATAACAGACTTCAGTCTGAAGAAGGGTCTCGATCCAATAGTTGCTTGTCTGTCCTCTAGAGATGCTGCCTGACCTGCTGAATTCAGCGCTTTGATATCAGTTCAGAAGTTGTAGGAACAGAATTAGGCCACTCGGCCTATCAAGTCAACTCTGCTGATCTATCTCTCCCCCTCAAACCATTCTCCTGTCTTCTCCCCATAACCCCTGACACTCAGACTAATCAAGAATCTATCAATCTCCACCATAAAATACCCATTGACGATCTCCACAGCCTTTTGTGGCAAAGATTTCCATAGATTTATCACCCTCTGACTAAATAAATTCCTCCTCATCTCCTTTCTTTAATTCTGAGGCTATGGCCTCCGATCCTGGAATCTCCCACTAGTGGAAACATCCTCTCCACATCCACTCTATCCAGGCCTTTCATTATTCTGTACGTTTCAATGAGGTCCCCCCTCATCCTCCTAAACTCCAGCGAGTACAGGCCCAGTGCCGACAAACACTCATCATATGTTAACCCACTCATTCCTGGGATCATTCTCGTAAACCTCCTCTGGACCCTCTCCAGAGCCAGCAAGCACATCCTTCCTCAGATATGGGGCCCCAAAATTGCCCACAATATTTCAAATGTGGCCTGACCAGCGCCTTATACAGCCTCAGCATTACATCCCTGCTTTTGTATTCAAACCCTCTCGAAATAAATGGCAGCATTACGTTTGCCTTCCTTACTACTGATTCGACTTGCAGATTAACTTTTTCGGAATCGTGCACCAGCATTCCCAAGTCCCTTTGCACCTCCGATTTCTGGATTCTCTCCCCATTTAAAAAATAATCTACGCCTTTATTCCTACGACCAAAATGCATAACTCCACACTTTGCTACATTATATTCCATCTGCCACTTCTCTGCCCGCTCTCCCAACCTGTCCAAGTCTTTCTGCAGAGTCCCTGCTTTCTCTGCACTACCTGCTCCTCCACCTATTTTCATAACATCTGCAAACTTTGCCACAAAGCCTTCAATCCCCTCATCCAAATCATGAATATACAACATGAGGAGCATCGGTCCCAGCACCGAGCCCTGCGGAACTCCACTAGTCACTGGCAGCCAACCAGAAAAAGCCCCCTTTATTGCCACTCTTTGCCTTCTGCCATCCAGCCAGCCTGCTGTCCATGCCAGTATTTGCCCTCTGATACCAAGGGCTCTCATCCTCCTTAGCAGCCTCACGTGTGGCACCTTATCAAAGGCTTTCTGAAAATCTAGGTAAACAACATCTACTGGCTCTCCTTTGTCTGTCCTGCTATTTACTTCCTCAAAGAATTCCAACAGATTCACCAGGCAAGATCTCCCCTTCACAAAGCCATGCTGTCTTTGACCTATTTTATCATATGCTTCTAAGTACCCAGAAACCTCATCCTTTATAATCTATATACTAAAACTCTCGTTTGTTTGTTTGTTTGGGGAGGGGAGGAGGGGGGAGGGGAGGAGAGGGTGCTGCACCAATGTGGGAGAGGTTTTGGCCCAATGGGTCCACTTGGTCTTGTGGATTCTAATATCTTACCAACCACTGAAGTTAGGCTAACCGGCCGGCCTACAGTCTCCACTTTTCTACTTCACTCCCTTCTTGAAAAGCGGAGTAATATTTACAATTTTCCAATCGTCTGGAACCACTCCTGACACTAGTGATTGGTGAAAGATCACAACTATGCCTGCTCAATCTCTGAAGCCACCTCTTCCAGAACCCTAGGGTGCAGTCTATCCGGTCCAGGTGACCTATCCACCTTCAACCTTACAGCTTCCCAAGCACCTTCTCCTCAAGAATAGCCACTGCACTAACTTCCACCCCCTGACTCTCTTGAATTTCAAGCAGTTTGCTGGTATCTTCCACAGTGAAGACTGATGCAAAGAAAGTTATTCAATTCCTCTGCCATTTCTTTATTCCCCATTATCACTTCTCCAGCATCGTGTTTCAGTGGTCCAATGTCCACTCTTGCCTATTCCTTACTGTTTCTATATCTGTGGACTCCTATACGTATGTCGGCGAGACCAAGCACAGACTGGGCGATCGTTTCGCTGATCATCTACGCTCAGTCCGCCTTGGCCGATGCGATCTCCTGGTTGCCAAACATTTTAACTCCCCTTCCCATACTGACCTATCTGTCCAGGGCCTCCTCCACTGTTCGAGTGAGGCTACGTGTAAATTGGAGGAACAGCACCTAATTTTTCGCTTGGGCAACTTACACCCCAGTGGTATGAACATTGACCTCTCTAACTTCAAGTAACCCTTGCTATAGGAGTCATTTACGCTTAAGTTAGTTCCTGTCATTATATTATGGCCATGTTTAGTATTTCTAGTTTCTGTCTTTTTTGCATGCTTGTGGGTGTGATTTGAAACGTAATGGGGAGTTTCTACATCTGAGGAGGCTAGCGTGGCCAAAGAGATTGGGGGTCAGTTTAGTCTCGGAGGATGGAGAGAATACAATTTTTTACCTCACGATAATGACTACACAGTGTTTTTTGAGGCAGGAAACATGTTCCCAATGTTGGGGGAGTCCAGAACAAGGGGCCACAGTTTAAGAATAAGGGGTAGGCCATTTAGAACGGAGATGAGGAAAAACGTTTTCAGTCAGAGAGTTGTGAATCTGTGGAATTCTCTGCCTCAGAAGGCAGTGGAAGCCAATTCTCTGAATGCATTCAAGAGAGAGTTAGATAGAGCTCTAGGGGCTAGTGGAATCAAGGGAAATGGGGAGAAGGAAGGCAGGGTTACTGATTGTGGATGATCAGCCATGATCACAATGGATGGCGGTGCTGGCTCAAAGGGCCAAATGACCTCCTCCTGCACCTATTTTCTATGTTTCTATGTTTTATTGCAATCACTGCCAGAATCTTGAAGATAGTCTGGGAGGGGTGATAGATAGTTTAGATGTAGGTTCACCTTGGGTTGTCATAGCCCAGTAATTGGTGGGGGTATACGATACGGTACGGTACGATACGATACGATACGGTACAATACGGTACGATACGATACGATACGATACGGTACGATACGATACGGTACGGTACGGTACGGTACGGTACGGTACGGTACGATACGGTACGGTACGGTACGATACGGTACGGTACGATACGATACGGTACGGTACGGTACGGTACAATACGGTACGATACGATACGGTACGGTACGGTACGGTACGGTACGATACGGTACGGTACGGTACGGTACGGTACGATACGGTACGGTACGATACGGTACGGTACGATACGATACGGTACGGTACGGTACGGTACGATACGGTACGGTACGGTACGATACGGTACGGTACGGTACGATACGGTACGGTACGGTACTGTACGATACGATACGGTACGATGCGGTGCGGTACGGTACGGTACGGTACGATACGGTACGATACGGTACGGTACGGTGCGGTGCGGTGCGGTGCGGTGCGGTGCGGTGCGGCGCGGCGCGGTGCAACGCGACGCGACGCGACGCGACGCGACGCGACACGACACGACACGACACGACACGACACGACACGACACGGTATGATAAGGTACGATACGATATGATACGATATAAATGGAACTTTATTTATTCCAGGAGGGAAATTGATCTGCCAACGGTCATTAAGCACAAGATACATGAAACATGAAATTAAAGTGACGAGTGGAAAGGATGGGGGATGGGCAAAGATTGGGGATGGGGGGTCTAGAAATCTTTCCCTATATTTAGTGAGGTGTGTTTTTGCAGCCCTGCTTAGAACGCCCTTCACATTTGGTCTCGCTGGGCCAATCTGTTCAAGGGATATGCTGGGAATTCTTCAGATGTTGTCAAATTATATTGATATAGCCGGCAATAGTCTTCGTAATGCTCCAATGTACATTGCAAGCAATAATTAGTTTGAAATTAGAAGTTCAGCTTTGCAGGTGGATAGCCCGTCGACATCAGCAAGACAATGGGTTGACTGTCAATGGGACCCTGGTTAACTCATCCCTTCCCACCCAAAACATTCCCTCCCCAGGTACCTTCCCCAGCAACCCTGCAACGAGATGGAACACCTGTCCCTACACCTCCTCCCTCGACTCTGTCCAGGGACCCCGGCAGTCCTTTCAGGTGAGGCAGAGGTTCAATTGCACCTCCTCCAACCTCATCTATTGTATCTGTTGTTCAAGGTTTGGACTCTTATGAATCGACGAGACCAAACGTAGACTGGGCGATCGTTTGGCTGAACACCTTCGCTCAGTCAGCTTAATTTATTTCGAAAGTTATCAGTTTTATCGGGTGGTGCAGTGGTAGAGTTATAGACAATAGACAATAGACAATAGGTGCAGGAGGAGGCCATTCAGCCCTTCGAGCCAGCACCGCCATTCAATGCGATCATGGCTGATCACTCTCAATCAGTACCCCGTTCCTGCCTTCTCCCCATACCCCCTCACTCCGCTATCCTTAAGAGCTCTATCCAGCTCTCTCTTGAAAGCATCCAACGAACTGGCCTCCACTGCCTTCTGAGGCAAAGAATTCCACACCTTCACCACTCTCTGACTGAAAAGGTTCTTCCTCATCTCCGTTCTAAATGGCCTACCCCTTATGCAAATGCAGCACCAGAGACCCGGGTTCCATCCCGACTACGGGCGCCGTCTGTACGGAGTTTGTAAGTTCTCCCCGTGACCTGCGTGGGTTTTCTCCGAGATCTTCGGTTTCCTCCCACACTCCAAAGACGTACAAGTTTGTAAGTCAATTGACTTTGGTAAAAATTGTAAATTGTCCCTTGTGTGTGTAGGATAGTGTTAATGTGCGGGGATCGCTGGTCGGCGCGGACTCGGTGGGCCGAAGTCTGAAGAAGGGTCTCGACCCGAAACGTCGCCCATTCCTTCCGTCCAGAGATGCCGCCTGTCCTGCTGAGTTACTCCAGCATTTTGTGTCCACGTTCGGTGGGCCGAAGGGCCTGTTTCCGTGCTGTATCTCCAAACTAAACTAAACTAAATATAAGAAACAAATTGAGAACAAAAGAGCTCATTATATGAAAAAATAGCGAGACCAGGCTGCGATTTTATTAATTTGCACAAGGATTTCATTCCACTTTTTGTTTCCTGTGTTTTACAATTTACATTCTGTTGAGGGACCATGCTCGCAGTTAGCTTCCAATTCCCTGGCTGTGTGAAACCCAAAGAGAAATGGTTCTTAAAATGAAGTGTAAAAGACAATTTTTAACTTCGCACTTGGAGCTGTTAATTTATGGAGCGTGTGTTACCGTAAGAGGCGAGCTGAAAGTTTGCTGCAGTAGTCAGATTAAAAAAACACACACAGAATTCCCATTCAAACAAAAGAAGATCAAGTTTGCAGCTTGCTGTGGTGGTGAGGGAAATCGACTTGGTAACTGAATCAGCGTGTGATGGATGGCAGGAAAACAGAAACCTCCCACTGGAGGAGAGGCGAAAAGGAAAAGAGAAATCAGTAGAAAATTGGAAGTGCACTGATGGATATGCTGTAACTATGCAAAATGGGGTTCAATGGGGCCAAATATAAAGTCCTCAGGAAGAACAACATAAAGGATTCTCTAAACCAGCCAGAAATCAGGAGCCATTGAGAAGGAAAGACATCAATATCAAGGTTCCGCCCAATATTAGGGTTCAGCAATGTATTTTTATATTCTCACAAAATGCTGGAGTAACTCAGCGGGTCAGGCAGCATCTCGGGAGAGAAGGAATGGGTGACGTTTCGGGTCGAGACCTTTCTTCAGACTGACCTCACCTCATATTCTCACCTCAATGAACAGTCCAACACCAGAAGGGTGGTCACGGTGGCGCAGCGGTAGAGTTGCTGCCTTACAGCGAATGCAGCGCCGGAGACTCAGGTTCCATCCCGACTACGGGCGCCGTCTGTACGGAGTTTGTATGTTCTCCCCGTGACCTGCGTGGGTTTTCTCCGAGATCTTCGGTTTCCTCCCACACTCCAAAGACGTACAGGTTTGTAGGTTAGTTGGCTTGGTAAATGTAAACATTGTCCCTGGTGGGTGTAGGATGATGTTAATGTGCGGGGATCGCTGGTCGGCGCGGACCCGGAGGGCCGAAGGGCCTGTTTCCGCGCTGTATCTCTAAACTAAAGAACAGGCCCTTCGGCCCACAATATTAGTGCCGAACATGATGCCAAGGCCATCTCCTATCTACCTGCACTTAATCCTTGTTCCTCCATTCCCTGCATATCCGTATGCCTGTCCAGAAGTCTCTTAAATGCCACTATCGTAGCTTCCTCAACCACTAACTCTCGCAATGTGTTCCAGGCACTCACCAAAGTCTGTGTAAAAAGGTTGCACGCCCATCTCCCCTAAACTTTGCCCCTCTCCCCTTCAAGCTATGTACTTGGTGTTTGATTTTTTCATCCTGGTAAAAGGAGCCATTCCTTCTCCCTGGTTACCCTCTTGTGTTTAATGTTGGTATAAAATGCAGTGGGATTTTTGTTATCCAACTCACCAGAGCCATTTTTCCAAGATGGCCCCCAAGACAGGTGGCTCTCTGCCCAACTGCTGGTCCCAGAAGTGGTCCTGCAAACACACATTACAATCGCTCTACTCTTTCAAACTTCTTCTCCAACAGCAGCTTTTTAAAATTTTAACTGCATTTCTTCATCTCTTCCCAGATCTGTCCATTCTCTGGCTTTCGGGAGCAGAAGACCAACCACTACGATTCTCGGCGCCGCAGGGACTTGACCAGCAAGGTCTGCAGCGACCATTGGGAACTGCGGCCTCCCGACCTCTCGGATCCTCCAAATGACTACCGTCCTTCCCCTGGAGCTGCCAACCCCACAACTAGACCTTTAGGCCCAACTGTGAACAGGCCTCGACCCACCTCTGGGCCCAACCGTGAACAGGCCCAGAACCACCACTAGGCCCAACCGTGAACAGGCCCAGAACCACCACTAGGCCCAACCGTGAACAGGCCCTGACCCACCTCTAGGCCCAACTGTGAACAGGCCCAGAACCACCACTAGGCCCAACCGTGAACAGGCCCCGACCCACTTCTGGGCCCAACCTGGAACAGGCTCCGACCCACCTCTAGGCCCAACCATGAACAGGCCCTGACCCACCTCTTGGCCCAACCATGTACAGGGCCCGACTCACCTCTGGGCCCAACCGTGAACAGGCTCCGACCCACCTCTGGGCCCAACCGTGAACAGGCCCCGACCCACCTCTGAGCCCAATCGTGAACAGGCCCGCCCCACCTCTGGGCCCAACCATGAATAGGCCCCGACCCACCTACTGCTCTGTCCCTTGGCCACAGTTCAAGAAATCCGATCACCTAGCTTTACTTCTGCTCCCAGCTTATAAACAAACATTGAAGCCGGAGGATCCGGAACAGAGAGTTGTGAAATACTTGCCAACGGATGTGGGTGACATCTTGAGTCAGTGGACTGGTCCATATTCAGGGATTCCAGAGCTAACCTAAATGAGTACGCCACTGCCATCAGCAAGTGCATAGAGGAACACAATGCGAAACCACAAACCGTGGATGAACTGCCAGGTACATTCACAGGTGAAGGCCGGGTCTGCCGCACACCAGTCAAATAATCCTGAGCGGTACAAGAAGGCCCACTAGGATCTTCACAAAGCTATCAAAGATGCTCAGAGACACTACTAGGTCAAACCTCAGCACTAGAGAACATGACAAGGCCTGAAAACTGTAACCGACTGCAAAGTGAAGTCAGATAACATCGCTGGTGGTAGTGCGGCCTGGCTTAGTGAACTGAATGCTATCTTTGCTCACTTCACAATTCACAATTCATTCACAATCACAATCATACTTTATTAGCCAAGTGTGTTTTGCAACATACGAGGAATTTCATTTGCCGTACAGTCACACCAATAAAAAGTAACAGGACACACAGAATACATTTTAACATGAACATCCCCCACAGTGACTCCTCCACATTCCTCACTGTGATGAAGGCGAAAAAAAGTTCAATCTCTCCCTTCTTTGTCCTCCAGCAGTTGGGGGCCTCGAACCTTCCGTTGACAGGACGATCTTGACTCCCGTAGTCGGCGCCGGGCGTTCTACCCCGGGTCAGTTCTTGTCTAACCTCGTGCAGCTTGGAGCTTCCCGATATCGGTCTCAACCCGAGACTGCGAGCTCCTTAATATTAAAGTCCACAGGCCGCGTTGGAGCGTCGATCCCAGGCAAGGAATCGCACGCCCAGACGGTAAGTCCACGGCCCCGCGGCGGGGCTCAAAGTCAGTCCCGGGCAAGGCCTCCATCTCCACGATGGTAGGCCACAGAGCGGCCGGATATACGATCCGGAAAACAATGGCATTTCCAGCAAGCTGGACAAGAAGGAAACAATGACATCTGTCCCGTCAGATTCAAGTGTGCCTCTTCCCAGGGTCCCTGTTGCAGACGTTAGATCGACCTGAGTGTGAACCCAGGAAAGCAACTGGCCCAGATGGAGTCCCTGGCTGCATCCTTAGAAACTGGGCAGACCAACTAGCGGGAGTGTTCGTGGACATCTTTAATCTCTCCCGACTCGGTTCTGAGGTACCCACCTGCTTCAAGAAGATCACCATCATCTTGGTGCTGAAGAACAGCAAGATCTCACGCCTGAACGACTACTGGCCAGTGGTCTTGACATCCGCCATCACCGGTGCTCTGCAAGGATGCGTTCTCACCCCCCTTCATTACTCCTTGCACACACACGACTGTGCAGACACGTACAAATCAATTCAATTTACAAGTTCGCCGATGACACCACCGTTGTGGGCCGGATATCAAATAAAGATGAGACGGAGTACAAGTAGGAGATCGAGAACCTCGTGACCTGGTGACAAGACCCAACCTTTCTCTCAATGTCAGCAAGACAAAGGAGATAGTGATCGACTTCAGAAACCGTAGCGGTACACATACACCAGTTTGTACTGACGGCACTGATGGTTGAAAGCTTCAAATTCCTAGGACTCAATATCACCACCAACTTCTTCTGGACCACCCATATCACAGCAATGGCCAAGAAAGCACACCAACGCCTCGACTTCTTCAGAAGGCTTAAGGGGTTTGGCATGTTCCCTGCAACTCTCACCAACTTTGGTTTGGTTTGGGAACAACTCCATCCAAGACCACAAGAAACTGCCGGGAATTGTGGACGCAGCCCAGACCATCACACAAACCAACCTCCCTTCCATTGACTCCATCTACACCTCACGCTGCCTCGGCAAGGCCAGCAGCATAATCAAGGACCAGTCGGCCCCGGCCACTCCCTCTTCTCCCCTCTCCTATCAGGCATGTTGTACAGAAGTGTGAAAACGCACACCTCCAGATTCAGGGACAGTTTCTTCCCAGCTGTTATCAGGCAACTGAACCATCCTACCACAACCAGAGTGCGGTTCTGACCTCCCATGTACCCCATCCTAGTCCCTCACCCTATCTTTAATCGGATTCACTGTATTTTATCTTGCACTAAAGGTTATTCCCTTTACCATGCATCTGAACACTGTAAATGGCTCGATTGGAATCATGTATAGTCTTGAACGCTCACTGGTTGACCAACAACAAAAGCTTTTCAATGTACACGTGACAATAAACTGAACTAAAGCAAACATTTTGTGGCCTGTTCGAGTTCCTTTCCTCCTCTCATTCTGCTCTTCAAAGGCCTTGCCTGAATCCATCCTCTTAAACCTTGCACGTGCTCTCTTCTTCATCACCATTTAATTTTTACTTATGCTGAAAGTTCTAAGTGAATGCTCTTTAAAGGGCCGGCCGTATTCCTCCTGCAGCCCGAGGCAGTGTGTGCTGCAGTCAGCCCTGTCAAGCAAGCCTTGAGCAAGCCTATCCAAGCTGGCATCTTGGTCACCACAGCTCCAGATGGTTTCAGCAGGCTCTCCCTCAAATTGAGGAGGCTGGAAATGCCAACAGGAATCCTGCAAAAGAGACATGGTTCATCAGGTCTGATAAAAGAGTGTTAGAGTGATTTCCAAAAGCATTTCGACGCCAGAACAAATGGCATGCACGCTTTTGCTGGCCTGTGTTCCTTGGGTTGAGAGTTTCGCACAGCAAAGTGAGAGCAGAAATTGGACCATTGGATTACTTTTTCCAAAAATCCATATTGTGTGTAGACCAGTCACTGTATTCACAGTCCACGTCGGGGTGTTTGCAGATGCCGTTCCTGCTAGACAATGCAGAAGGACTTGGACAGGTTGGGAGAGTGGGCAGAGAAGTGGCAGATGGAATATAGTGGAGCAAAGTGTGGAGCCATGCATTTTGGTTGTTGGAATGAAGGCGTAGATTATTTTCTAAATATGGAGAGAATCCAGAAATCAGAGATACAAAGGGACTTGGGAGAGTTGGTGCATTATTCCCGAAGAGTTAATCTACATGTAGATTTGGTTGAAAAGAAAGCAAACTTAATGCTTGCATTTATTTCAAGAGGACTTGTATACAAAAACAGGAATGTACTGTAATGCTGAGACTCTATAAGGTGCTGGTCAGGCCGCATTTGGAATATTGAGAGCAATTTTGGGCCCCACATCTGAGGAAGGATGTGCTGGCTCTGGAGAGGGTCCAGAGGAGGTTTACAAGAATGATCCCAGGATTGAGTGGGTTAACATATGATGAGCGTTTGACAGCACTGGGCCTGGACTCACTGGAGTTTAGAAGAATGACGGGGGACCTCATTGTAACATACAGAATAGTGAAAGGCTTGGATAGCGTAGAAGTGGAGAGGATGTTTCCACTAGTGGGAGAGTCTAGGACTAGAGGTCACAGCCTCAGAATTAAAGGAGGTTCTTTTAGGAAGAAGATGAGGAGAAATTTCTTTAGTCAGAGGGTGGTGAATCTGTGGAATTCTTTGCAACAGAAGGCTGTGGAGGCCAAGTCAGTGGATAATTTGAAAGCAGAGATAGATAGATTCTTGATTAGTACAGGTGTCAGGGGTTATGGGGAGAAGGCAGGAGAATGGGGTTAGGAGGGAGAGATAGATCAACCATGATTGAATGGGGGAGTAGACCTGATGGACTGAGTGGTCTAATTCTGCTCCTATTACTTATTACCTTATGACCTTATTACTTATTGCTGCAATACAACAGCTATGAACTCTGCAAAGAGTTCCGAACAAGAATCAGCAAGATCCTGTTAAAACACATGAATATTCGTGCCCTGGTGTAACTTTCAACGTATTCTAGCCCAGGTTCACAAATTCTTTAGTAAATGGAGTAAAGAAACGGGGTTAATGTGACCAAGATAACTTGCTAGACCTCACCAAAACAAATAAATTCTCATGGACTCTACATTGAAAACAGCTGGGTTCATTAAATGTTCAGAACATTGATAAATAAATTGGTGTAGGAAGGAATAGAATAGTAAAGATGAGGGAGTGGGGGCCTGGCAAACGTAAGTCATTGAAGAAACGAAGGGCGTGTGAGATGTAACGTGTAAAGATGGGGGAGCCTGGTGGTGTAGCCTGTCCTGCTGAGTTACGCCAGCATTTTGTGTGTATGGTAAATAAACTGGTGGTCGAGGTGAACTAATTGAATGGAACAGACTTGTGGCTCACCTAATGTGGTCGTTAAACATCTTTACACAGAGAAAAAGACTTAGCGGTCTTTCTCAATGCCTTCAATTTATAACTATATTAAGACTGGTAAAGCAAAAGATTTGAATGCTTATTAACTTGTACCACCAGGCAGACGACAGCCCCTAGTGCTTTCTTGTTCTCCTTGTCTAACTCCAAGCAACAGATTACAGGCCATTGGTCATTTAAATACATTGCGACGTGAAATGAATTTGCTGCATGGTTTTACTCTCATTTCAGACTAATTCTATGCGGACAGCAGCTGTCAGGAACATGGTTGAAGAATTAGATGTTATTACCATTTATTGATCAGCTTCCATTAAAAAGGAAGGAAAAAAGAAGCAAGCTTTGCATTCATGTAGGCCTTATCTTATCGACAATAGACAATAGGTGCAGGAGTAGGCCATTTCGGCCTTTCGAGCCAGCACCACCATTCAATGTGATCATGGCTGATCATTCTCAATCAGTACCCCGTTTCTGCCTTCTCCCCATACCCCCTGACTCCGCTATCCTTAAGAGCTATATCTAGCTCTCTCTTGAATGCATTCAGAGAATTGGCCTCCACTGCCATCTGGGGCAGAGAATTCCACAGATTTACAACTCTCTGACTGAAAAAGTTTTTCCTCATCTCAGTTCTAAATGGCCTACCCCTTATTCTTAAACTGCGGCCCCTGGTTCTGGACTCTCCCAACATTAGGAACATGTTTCCTGCCTCTAACGTGTCCAACCCCTTAATAATCTTATAAGTTTCGATAAGATCTCCTCTCATCCTTCTAAATTCCAGTGTATACAAGCTTAGCTGCTCCAGTCTTTCAACATATGACAATCCCGCCATTCCGGGAATTAACCTAGTAAACCTACGCTGCACGCCCCCAATAGCAAAAATATCCTTGGAGACCAAAACTGCACACAGTACTCCAGGTGCGGTCTCACTAGGGCCCTGTACAACTGCAGAAGGATCTCTTTGCTCCTATACTCAACTCCTCTTGTTATGAATGCCAACATTCCATTGGCTTCCTTCATTGCCTGCTGTACCTGCATGCTTCCTTTCAGTGACTGATGCACTAGGACACCCAGATTTCGTTGTACGTCCCCTTTTCCTAACTTGACACCATTCAGATAATAATCTGCTTTCCTATTCTTACCACCAAAGTGGATAACCTCACACTTATCCACATTAAACTGCATCTGCCATGCATCCACCCATTATTGTCCTTAAGGAATTCATATGAAGAAAAACACAAATCGACAGTCAATTTGTGGCAAGAATTTGTGTTATGCAAAAATCATGTTACAGATATACTCTATGATACCAGCCCTCCATAATATGGGGGCATACTACATTCAAACTATGAGTCAGAATTATTCATGAAGATAGTAGCGATATGGAAAAAGTATAATTAAAATAAAGTGAACTTGAAGTTGAAGATAGACACAAAATTCTGAAGTAACTCAGCGGGTCAGACAGCATCTCTGGAGAAAAGGAATAGGTGACGTTTCGGGTCGAGAGCCTTCTTCACCTTCTTTCCAGAGATGCTGCCTGTCCCGCTGAGTTACTCCAGCTTTTTGTGTCTACCTTCAGTTTAAACCAGCATCTGTAGTTCCTTCCTAACATGAACTTGACGTTCATTACTCCAGAATTTAATACAAGTGGAGGCAATCCAACACCCTTGTACAGGGCATTGGTGAGACCACACCTGGAGTATTGTGTACAGTTTTGGTCTCCTAATCTGACGAAAGACATTCTTGCCATTGAGGGAGTACAGAGAAGGTTCACCAGATTGATTCCTGGGATGGCAGGACTTTCATATGAAGAAAGACTGGATAGACTCGGCTTGTACTCGCTGGAATTTAGAAGATTGAGGGGGGATCTTATAGAAACTTACAAAATTCTTAAGGGGTTGGACAGGCTAGATGCAGGAAGATTGTTCCCGATGTTGGGGAAGTCCAGAACAAGGGGTCACAGTTTAAGGATAAGGGGGAAGTCTTTTAGGACCGAGATGAGAAAACATTTCTTCACACAGAGTGGTGAATCTGTGGAATTCTCTGCCACAGGAGGTAGTTGAGGCCAGTTCATTGGCTAAATTTAAGAGGGAGTTAGATGTGGCATTTGTGGCTAAAGGGATCAGGGGGTATGGAGAGAAGGCAGATACGGGATACTGAGTTGGATGATCAGCCATGATCATATTGAATGGCGGTGCAGGCTTGAAGGGCCGAATGGCCTACTCCTGCACCTATTTTCTATGTTTCTATGTTTCTATGTTTCGAAAGCAAATAAAGTTAGTCGTATTGCAGAAAGGAGGAGGGGTAGATATGTATAAAATATCTTTGGCAATCCATAAAAAAATCATCATCCATTGAATGGCAAGCCTCTGGTAAGGCAGTGGTGACACATGGTAGAAATATTTTAGTTTGCAAAGCTCACTGGATTCATACATTTTGCATATTTATTAAATATAAACAAGGAAGGCAAAGCATTGGAATCACATTACCTTAAATTGGTGCAATTTCTGGGACCAATTGCAATTGAATGGCGATCGGTCATTTCTGTGCCATTATGTTTTGCAAAACGATTGGCATCTGCCTCCTTCAAAAGATATGTTGCGGTTGACTGCACTCTGAATTTATCTAATGAATCATTTAATAAATTCAATAGGTGATCTGATGGAGTGTGAACCATTGATTAAAAACTGTTGCATTAAGTTCTGATAAGGTAGCAATGTGACAAAGGATTTGGTGCGTTTCATAAGTCATGAGAGTAAGTCATCAGAGATTTATAATTTGTGGTCTGAACTTTAGAGATTTGATAGCTGCTTTGAAATCACTCCAGGCCATTGGTCATTTAAATACATTGCGATGTAAAATGAATTTGCTGCATGGTTTTACTCTCATTTCGGACTAATTCTATGCGGACAGCAGCTGTCAGGAACATGGTTGAAGAATTAGATGTTATTACCATTTATTGATCAGCTTCCATTAAAAAGGAAGGAAAAAAGAAGCAAGCTTTGCATTCATGTAGGCCTTATCTTATCGACAATAGACAATAGGTGCAGGAGTAGGCCATTTCGGCCCTTCGAGCTTGCACTGCCATTCAATGTGATCATGGCTGATCATTCTCAATCAGTACCCCGTTCCTGCCTTCTCCCCATACCCCCTTACTCCGCTATCATTAAGAGCTCTATCTAGCTCTCTCTTGAATGCATTCAGAGAATTGGTCTCCACTGCCTTCTGATGCAGAGAATTCCACAGATTCACAACTCTCTGACTGAAATTTTTTTTCCTCATCTCAGTTCTAAATGGCCTACCCCTTATTCTTAAACTGTGGCCCCTTGTTCTGGACTCCCCCAACATTGGGAACATGTTTCCTGCCTCTAACGTGTCCAGCCCCTTAATAATCTTATACGTTTCGATAAGATCTCCTCTCATCCTTCTAAATTCCAGTGTATACAAGCCTAATTGCTCCAGCCTTTCAACATATGATAGTCCCGCCATTCCGGGAATTAACCTAGTAAACCTACGCTGCACGCCCTCAATAGCAAGAATATCCTTCCTCAAATTTGGAGACCAAAACTGCACACAGTACTCCAGGTGCGGTCTCACTAATGCCCTGTACAACTGCAGAAGGACCTCTTTGCTCCTATACTCAACTCCTCTTGTTATGAAGGCCAATATTCCATTGGCTTTCTTCAGTACCTGCTGTACCTGCAGGCTTCCTTTTAGTGACCGACACCCAGATCTCATTGATGGTCTAAAGTATTTTACACACAATAAAGTACTTTTGAATGACATTCACCATGGGAATAAAACAATCACAGGACAGTTATGAGGCAGAAGAAAGTCTTTAATTTAGTTTAGTTTAGGGGTGGGAGCTGCTTTACGTGCTCATCGTCTACCTTGGGTCGTTCTACGGAACGGGCAACATTTGCAGCAAAGCGTCAACTACGCTACTCTGAAGCACCAATTGGCACTTTTGATTGTTGTAGTTGACATACGAAAGAAGAGGAAGTTTAGTTTAGAGATACAGCGCAGAAACAGGCCATTTGCCGACCGAGTCCGACCAGCGGTCCCCACACATTAACACCACCCTACACACACGAGGGGCAATTTTACACTATAACAAGCCAATCAACTTACAAACCTGTACGTAGAACAAGGGGTCACAGTTTAAGTCCAGAACAAGGGGTCACAGTTTAAGTCCAGAACAAGGGGTCACAGTTTAAGGATAAGGGGGAAGTCTTTTAGGACCGAGATGAGAAAACATTTTTTCACACGGAGAGTGGTGAATCTGTGGAATTCTCTGCCACAGAAGGTAGTTGAGGCCAGTTCATTGGCTATATTTAAGAGGGAGTTAGATGTGGCCCTTGTGGCTAAAGGGATCAGGGGGTATGGAGAGAAGGCAGGTACGGGATACTGAGTTGGATGATCAGCCATGATCATATTGAATGGCGGTGCAGGCTCGAAGGGCCGAATGGCATACTCCTGCACCTATTTTCTATGTTTCTATGTTTCTATGTATTTGGTGTGTGGGTGGTAACCGAAGATCTTGGAGAAAACCCACGCGGTCACGGGTAAAATGTACCAATTCCGTACAGACAGCACCCGTAGTCGGGATCGAACCCTGGTCTCAGGCATTGGATCGCTGTAAGGCAGCAACTCTACCGCTGCGCCACAGTGTCATCCAATCTCAGTCAAAATCCCGGCTTGCACCGTTTAGTCCATGGCCGACCAGGTCAAGACTCTTCGTGTAGGAAAACAACTGCAGATGCTGGTACAAATTGAAGGTATCACAAAATGCTGGAGTAACTCAGCAAGTCAGGCAGCATCTAGGAGAGAGGGAATGGGGGACGTTTCGGGTCGAGACCCTTCTTCAGACTGATGTCAGGGGGGCGGGACAAAGGAAGGATATAGGTGGAGACAGGAAGATAGAGGGAGATCTGGGAAGGGGAGGGGAAGAGAGAGACAGAGGAACTATCTAAAGTTGGAGAAGACGATGTTCGTACCACTGGGCTGCAAGCTGCCCAGGCAAAATATGAGGTGCTGTTCCTCCAATTTCCGGTGGCCCTCACTATTACACTAGAGGAGGCCCATGACAGAAAGGTCAGACTGGGAATGGGAGGGAGCGTTGAAGTGCTCAGCCACCGGGAGATCAGGTTGGTTAAGGCGGACTGAGCGAAGGCCTTAACCAAAGGGCTACTTGAAGTTAGAGAAGTCAATGTACATACCTCTGGGCTGTAAGCTGCCCAAGTGAAATATGAGATTGCTGTACCTCCAATTTGCGCTGGGCCTCACTCTGACAATGGAGGAGGCTCAGGACAGAAAGGTCAGACTGGGTATGGTAGGAGGAGTGAAAATGCTGAGCAACCGGGAGATCAGGTAGGTTTAGGCGGACTGAGCGGAGGTGTTCAGCGAAACAATCGCCGAGCCTGTCGATACAGTAGATGAGGTTGGAGAAGGTGCAAATGAACCTCTGCATCACCAGAAAAGTCTTACTTCTGTTCTAACACATACTTCAATACCATGAATTGGATATAATGTAATTGATGTAATTGGCAATTTATTGCCCAGAGTAAGCAAATCGAGGACAAGGTTTAAGGTGAAGGGGAATAGACTTAATAGGAAGCTGAGGGGTAATTTATTCACACAGAGGGTGGTGGGTGTATGGAACAAGCTGCCAGAGGAGGTAGTTGAGGCAGGGACTATCCCAACGTTTAAGAAACATGGATAGGACAGGTTTGGAGGGATATGGACCAAACTCGGGCAGCTGGGACTAGTGTAGCTGGGACATGTTGGTCGGTGTGGGCAAGTTGGGCCAAAGGGCCTGTTTCCATGTTGTATCTCTCTATGACTCCATGACTGGGGATCACTATTTGTGTTACACGGGTTATAATGTGATTTGCATTGGGAATTGGAAAACTGCTAAAACATTACTTAGGAAATTGACAAGCAATAAAAAAAGCTGTTTTGCAAGAAAAACAGCCTTGGGAGGGAACTGCAGTAATCAGATATGATTGTTTCTTAGAACACAGTCTGTTAGTTCATTGCAGATGGCCATTCAAATTGACAAGCAATCACTTCTATTGATTCTTTTGCAATGATACTCTATTAAACAATGTCACATGCAGCCTTCAGCATGTTCAGCTTGTAATAACAAAAACAACTATTAACATTGCCTTTATTTGTTAGCATCTTGCAGGACGTAAAAAGTAGTTGCTACAAGTTTGAAACTCTCTGGTCCCTAACGCCTTTTACCCCATTAGTTTAGAGATACAGCGCGGAAATAGGCCCTTCGGCCCACCGGGTCCGCACTGACCAGCGATCCCCGCACATTAACACTATCCTACACACACCAGCGACAATTTTTACATTTACCAAGCCAATTAACCTACAAACCTGTACGTCTTTGGAGTGTGGGAGGAAACCGAAGATCTCGGAGAAAACCCACGCAGGTCACGGGGAGAACGTACAAACTCCGTACAGACAGCACCCGAACTTGGGTCTCCGGCGCTGCATTCGCTGTAAGGCAGCAACTCTACCGCTGCACCACCGTGACTGCCCACCCTTGTTTTTGATAAACTTATTTTATGTAGCACAAAGTTTCTTAGAAATATAATGATCATGTTTTTACAGAACTACCTGAATACAGATCTGGCAATACTTCCCTTCATCAACATGGTACTGCATAACTAATGAACGAAAACATTAAGTCATAGAGTGATACAGTATGGAAACAGGCCCTTCAGCCCAACTTGCCCACACCGGCCAACAATGTCCCAGCTACCCTAGTCCCACTTGCCTGCACTTGGCCCGTATCCCTCCAAACCTGTCCTATCCATGTACCTGTCTAACTGTTTCTTAAACGTTGGGATAGTCCCAGCCTCAACTACCTCTTCTGGCAGCTTATTCCATACACCCACCACCCTTTGCATGAAAAGGTTACCCCTCAGATTCCTATTAAATCTTTTCCCCTCCATCTTAAACCTATGTCTTCTGGTCCTCGATTCACCTACTCTTGGCAAGAGACATCATATTTGCCTTTTCAATTAATTAAGTAAATGGGACTAGCCCAGAATACCAATTTGGTTGGCAGATCAAGGTAGTCACAAGGATCTATTTTCATGCTGTAGCTCTATGATTCTATGACTTTATAGCAGGATCAAAACAATTGGTAAAATGGGCAAGGGATTGGCAGATGGACTTTAACTCAAACAAATGTGAAGTGAGTAAGAAGGAACTGCAGAAACTGGCTTACACCAAAGAAAGACGCAAAATGCTGGAGTAACTCAGCGGGCCAGGCAGCATCTCTGGAGAGAAGGAATGGGTGATGTTTCGAGCCGTATCCCTTCTTCTGAAGAATGCATGGGCATAACTTTAAGGTGAGAGGAATAAAGTTTAAAGGAAATGTTCGGGGTAAATTTTTTACACAGAAAGTGGTACATGCCTGGAATGTGTTGCGAGGGTTGTTGTTGGTGGCAGATACGAGAGGGCAGATACGATAGTGGAGATGAGGAAATACTTTTTCACCCAGAGAGTTGTGAATCTGTGGAATTCTCTGCCTCAGAAGGCAGTGGAGACCAAAACTCTGGATGCTTTCAAGAGAGAGCTAGATAGAGCTCTTAAAGATAGCGGAGTCAAGAGATAAGGGGAGAAGACAGGAACGGGGTACTGATTGTGGATGATCAGCCATGATCACATTGAATGGCGGTGCTGGCTCGAAGGGCCGAATGGCCTCCTCCTGCACCTATTGTCTATTGTCTATTGTCTATTTTCTACCATCTATTGTGTTAATGACGAACTGTACACTGCAAGGGCCAGGAAGCGAGCGGGCAAGATCATCTCTGACCCCTCTCACCCTGGCCACAAACTCTTTGAAGCACTTCCCTCTGGAAGGCGACTCCGGACTGTCATAGAAGCCACAGCCAGACATAAAAACAGCTTTTTTTCCACGAGTAGTAGCTCTACTCAATAACCAAAGTCTGTAGCCTCTTTTTGCTCTGCTATTTTATTTAATTCACATGTTTAAACTATAATGTTTTATTCGTAATGTTTTAATGTTTTATGCGTTAGTCTTAATTGTTTACTATATGTTCGTGTTACTTGCGAGCGGAGCACCAAGGCACATTCCTTGTTTGTGCATATACTTGGCCAATAAACTTATTCAATAAACTTATTCAACCCGGCTGTATAAACTGATCAAATCTGAACCTGAAATATTAGCACTCAATGTATCTTGGTTCTTGGCTCTTGGTCCTCCAAAATATTCCAAATGGAATTTAAACTGGAGGTGGCGGAGAATGGACTTAAGCAAGAAGGGCTTCTTGGAGAAGAAGCAGAGCTGCCTTAAATGTAGTTGTGTCTGGTTGAGTAACTATAGTAGGGTGAAGACTATTCCATGCTTTAATGGTGTGAGGGAGGAATGAGTTGCTGTATACATCTGTCTTGGTAGCTAGGATCTCAAATTGAATCGAGTGCCTTTGTCTGCTCCTGATAGGTTTGGGTTTGGTGTAGATGTGGTCATGTATGTCGAGCTGACCATTTAACATTGTGTAAAAACAGGTCAAGCAGTGGGCTTTACGTCTGTCTTGGAGAGGGTTCCACCCCAATGAGTTTAGAAGTTTGGTAACACTCACATCTCTCTCATAGATATTTGTAACAAAACGAGCTGCCTGTCTTTAGACAGACATTAAAGTGACATATAGATTTCATTGTAAATCAATGTATAGTAGTTTAGTTTAGTTTAGTTGAGTTTAGTTTAAAGATACAGTGCGGAAACAGGGCTTCCGGCCTATCGAGTCCACACCGACCAGCGATCCCCGCACATTAACACTATCCTTTACAAACTAGGGACAATTTTTAAAGATTTTTTTTAGATTTAGATACACAGCGCGGAAACAGGCCCTTCAGCCCACCGTGTCCGCGCCGCCCAGCGATCCCAGCACATTAACACTATCCTACACACACTAGGGACAATTTTTACATTTACCAAGCCAATTCACCTACAAACCTGAACATCTTTGGAGTGTGGGAGGAAACCGAAGATCTCGGAGAAAACCCACGCAGGTCACGGGGAGAACGTACAAACTCTATACAGATGGAGCCTGTAGTCAGGATCGAACCTGGCACTGCATTCGCTGTAAGGCAGCAACTCTACCACTGCGCCACCGTGCCTCAGCGGTAATTTACACATACCAAGCCAATTAACCTACAAACCTGTGCGTCTGTGGTCATGGGGAGAATGTACAAACTCCGTACAGACAGCGCCCGTAGTCAGGATTGAACCCAGGTCTCCGGTGCTGCAAGTGCTGCAAGGCAGCAACTCTACCGCTGCGCCACCGTGCTGCCCATGGACAAGTTGGACAAAGAAGTAGCAAATGGAATAAAATGTAGCAAAGTGTAAAGTTCTGCACTATGGTAGAAGGAATACAGATGTCAACGACTTTCTAACTGGGGACAGGATCAAAATTATCTTGGAAAATTAATTTTAAAACGTTCACATTTATGTAAGAGCTTATCAAAACCTACAACTTTTTCCTTTCCATTTCTTGAATTCATCTTTCATTCTTCCAGAATAAATGCTCCTAATTTAGTGGGATTAGTGGCAGAGTGATCAAATTACAGAACCACTGGCAACACACCCGAAACTATGAATCAGTGATGTATTTACACCGATCAGCCAAAACATTATGACCACTGACAGGCGAAGTGAATAACATTGATTATCTTGTTACAATGGCACCTGTCAAGGGGTGGGATGTATTAGGCAGCAAGTGAACGGTCAGTTCTTGAAGTTGATGTGTTGGATGCAGGAGAAATGGGCAGGAGTAAAGACCTGAGCGACTTTGACAAGGGCCAAATTGTTATGGCCAGACGACTGGGTCAGAGCATCTTTGAAACGGCAAGGCTTGTGGGGTGCTCCCGGTCAGCAGTGGTGAGTACCTACCGACAGTGGTCCGAGGAAGGACAAACCACAAACCGGCGACAGACAGGGTGTTGGGCGCCCAAGGCTCATCGATGCGCCAGGGCAACGAAGGCTATCCCGTCTGGTCCGAACCGACAGAAGGTCGACTGTGGCACAAGTCACAGAAAATGTTAATGGTGGTCACGGGAGGAATGTGTCACAATACACAGTGCATCGCACCCTGCTGCGTATGGGGCTGCACACGGAGGACCAACAGCATATTAGGCAGGTGGGCATAATGTTTTGGCTGATCGGTGTAAATCCCACCATAGCAACTGTGGAATTTAAATACAAATATTAAATTAATTGAGAGTATTAAAAAAGGGCAAATACTCACAATTGTGAGCATACATCACGAGGTGGTCATAAAAGCCGATCGGGCTCATTCTTGGTGTCTCTCAGGGAGTAAGGTTACTTTCTCCTGCCTATGATTTATGTGCTGTGAATGAATCAATTAAAACAATTCCATTAAAAGTTTGATGATGGAAGCCCGCTGTTATCATCAGCTCCCATCTCAGGGGTAAAACACCCACATGTTATTCCAGAGGTGTGAGGATCGTTGCAATAATTAATCTGTTTTCCAGCTCTTTATCTCCAGATTGCAGAGAGGGAACTGAGATCATGGTAATGGATTTGTTTCCTAAACAGCCTTTGGAGATCTGCTGAACTCTGCAGCTCCTTGGAGTTTATGAGCCTTCAACTGACGACATGCTCAATACTGAGCCAATACTGATGGAAAAGCTAGCCCCGACAAGGGGTAGATCGCCCGGCACGGGGGAGCTGAGATCCCTCTTCCCCCCCACCGATGCAGGAGCTTGATCGACCCGCCAACGAAGGCCCGACCGCCGGCTACGGGAGTCAAGATCGTCCCGTCAATGGAAGGCTCGAGGTCCCCGACCGCTGGAGGACAAAGAAGGGAAGAGATTGAACTTTTTTTCACCTTCCATCACAGTGAGGAATGTGGAGGAGTCACTGTGGTGGATGTTCATGTTAAAATGTATTTTGTGTGTCCTGTTGCTTTTTATTGGTGTGACTGTACGGCAAATGAAATTCCTCGAATGTTGCAAAACATACTTGGCTAATATAGTATGACTGTGATTGTGATTGTAATTGTCTGAAGAAGGGTCTCGACGCGAAATGTCCCCATTCCTTCTCTCCTGAGATGCTGCCTGACCTGCTGAGTTACTCCAGCATTTTGTGAAATAAATACCTTCGATTTGTACCAGCATCTGCAGTTATTTTCTCACACTACGTGATTGTAATTGTGATGTGCAAAGAGGAAATATCAGGACAAACCGGAAGGAACGGGTGATGTTTTGGGTGAAGATCCTTCTTCTGATTCTCAGGGAGAGGGAGACACAGAGATAAGGAAGGGTAAGGTGTGAAAACGAGACATCAAAGGAGATGTGATTTAAGGACAATGTGGACTAGATTGTTGTTAGCGAGGGGAAGGTAACAATAAAGCAAACAGATAACATTTTAATCAGGGGGACTTATTTATTCACAAAATGCTGGAGTAACTCAGCAGGTCAGGCAGCAGCTCGGGATAGAAGGAACGGGTGACGTTTCGGGTCGAGACCCTTCTTCAGACTGAAGTATAAATTGTGAGTAAATACCCTCATTTTGTGAATAAATACCCTTGATTTGTACCAGCATCTGCAGTTATTTTCTTACATTAATCAGGGGGACAGTCAGACTGGTCGGAGAACAAGGAAGGAGGAGGGATGGAGAGACAGGGTTGCTTGCTGTTAGAGAAGTCAAGAAGTGTAAGTTGCCCAAGCGAAATATGAGGTGCTGTTCCTCCAATTAGCGTTTGACGGTGGAGGAGGCCCAGGACAGAAAGGTCAGTAGGGGAATGGGAGTTAAGGTATTTAGGAAGTGGGAGATCAGGTAGGTTCAGATGGACGTAGCGAAGGTGTTCAGCGAAACGATCACCCAGTCTACGTTCGATCTCACCGTGTATGAGAGTCCACGCCTTGAACAACGGACGATCAACTCCTTTGCCACAGTGGCGCCAGGTCTCTGTGGGTTGTTGCTGATCAACAGGGCAGTGATCACGTCACGCACATCTCAAGTGGTGGTGTGGAAGAGGGTGAGATCAGTAAGGGAACTGTGGTGAGTTATTTAACATTATGCAAGTCGACGACAGGTGAAGCTGTGAGATGCTGCGTGCAGGCAACAATGAGATAGCACAAATCCTTCAACTGGCACCTCATCCCCAAACTCTGCAGGACACGCTGTTGGCTAATGACAAAGGTTAGAATCAAGAGAATTAATAAAGGGGAATTAAGAAGTGACAGCAATTAAATAAATCCCTTAGTTTCTCTTCATGGAAAAGGACAGGAATAATTTCTCAGAAATACCAATGAAATGGAGGAACTAAAGGGAATTGGTTTAGTTTAGTTTAGTTTAGAGATACAGGCCATTCGGCCCACCATGTCCGCACCGACCAGCAATCCTCGCACATTAACACTATCCTACACCTACACTAAGGACAATTTACATTTATACCAAGCCGATTAACCTCCAGACCTGTACGTCTTTGGAGTGTGGGAGGAAACCAAAGATCTCGGAGAAAACCCACGCGGACACGGGGAGAACGTACAAACTCCGTACAGACTGCACTTGTAGTCGGGATCAAACCCAGGGCTCTGGCGTTGTAAACGCTGCAAGGCAGCAACTCTACCGCTGCGCCACCGTGCCACTCTTTTAGGCGTTTGTAAAACCTTTGAAGTTGTGAAGTTAAAATGACTGAAAGCTAATAAAACCTCAGGAGTTGACAATCTTACCTCCAGAATACTCATAGAGATTGTAATGGAAATACTGATTGTCATCTCCCAAAATTCTTTTAATTGTGGACAGTTTCCTGCAGATTAAATATAACTGTAAGTTTAAAAAGTAGGAGAGCATCCAGGGAATAGCAGATAAATAGGTTTAACGTCACAATAGGACACTTCAAAAATGTCAACTGCATTAAACAAAGACAAAGCAGGTTTGACAAAGTTGCTGGAGTTTTATTTTGAGAATGTTACCGATAAATAAGAAAATACCAGATACATACGCTTACTGAAAGTAAACATGCAGGTAAAACAGGCAGTGAGGAAAGCTAATGACATGTTGGCCTTCATAACGAGAGGATTTCAGTACAGGAGTAAAGAGGTCCTTCTACAGTTGTATAGGGCCCTGGTGAGACCACATCTGGAGTATTGTTTGCAGTTTTGGTCTCCTAATTTGAGGAAGGACATCCTTGCTATTGAGGCAGTTCAACGTAGGTTCACGAGGTTAATCCCCGGGACGGCGGGACTGTCGCATGAGGAAAGATTGGAACGACTGGGCTTGTATTCACTGGAGTTTAGAAGGAGGAGAGAAGATCTTATAGAGACATATAAAATTATGAAAGGACTGGACAAGCTAGATGGAGGAAAAATGTTCCCAATGTTGGGGGAGTCCAGATCCAGGGGCCACACAGTCTAAGAATAAAGGGGAGGCCGTTTAAAACTGAGGTGAGAAAAAACGTTTTCACCCAGAGAGTTGTGAATTTGTGGAATTCTCTGCCACAGAAGGCAGTGGAGGCCAATTCACTGGATGAATTTAAAAGAGAGTTAGATAGAGTTCTGGGGGCTAGTGGAATCTAGGGATATGGGGAGAAGGCAGACACGGGTTACTGATTGTGGATGATCAGCCATGATCACAGTGAATGGCGGTGCTGGCTCAAAGGGTCAAATGGCCTCCTCCTACACCTATTTTCTATGTTTCTATAAATCTCTACTGGAGATGCTGCGTGTAACTCAGTGGGACAGGCAGCGTCTCTGGAGAGAAGGAATCCAGAGATGTTGCTTGTCCCGCTGAGTTACTCCAGCTTTTTGTGACTATCTTCAGTTTAAACCAGCATCTGCAGTTCCTTCCTACACAAGTACCATTGCATTTTGACTTTCAAAAGGCCTTTCATAAATTAACATTAGTGTTCAGATATGATTAGGGGCAATATACTGATACGGATCTAAAGTTGGTTGACAGACGGGAATCGGAAAGTAGAATTAGGCTTTGTCTAGTTGGCAGACAGTGACAATTATCGGTCTGTGGAGGTTAGTGTTTGGGAAACAGCAAAGTATGTCAATTATCTCAATGAGGAAGCCATACCCTTCAAACTTTGCCAATGATGTGTGAAATTGTGAATTGTGATGTGGGTGCAAATGGGCTTTATTTAGACAAGTTGAGTGAATAGGCAAAGAGATGGCAGATGCAGCGTCATATGAATAAACAAGAAAGTTGGGAGAAGAAAATAAAAAGGAAGTATTATTATATAAGCTATTGATATTTTAGTTTAGTTTAGTTTAGTTTAGTTTAGAGATACAGTGTGGAAACAGGCCCTTCGGCCCACTGGGTCCGCGCCGACCAGCGATCCCCACACATTAACACTATCCTACACACACTAAGGACATTTTTTACATTTACCAAGCCAATTAACCTACAATACAATACAATACAATACAATACAACATATTTTTATTGTCATTGTACAGGGGGGTACAACGAGATTGGGAATGCGCCTCCCATACGATGCAATAAATTAATTAGCTACATTTATACAACCCAGTGAAACAAAATTAGAAACAGTTTTAAAACAGAATAAAGTGCAAGTAGAGCTGTGCCGGTTCACTGTGCGATGTGACCATCCGGCTCAGCAGGACCGGTTCATAGCAGCTATGGCCCTGGGGATGAAGCTGTTCCTGAGTCTGGAGGCGCGGGCGTAGAAGGCCTTGTATCGTCTGCCCGATGGTAGAAGTTCGAACAGACTGTTGCAGGGGTGTGAAGAGTCTTTGTGGATGCTGGTGGATTTTCTGAGGCATCGTGTGTTGTAGATGCCCTCAAAGGCTGGTAGCTGTGTTCCGATGGTCCTCTGTGCTCTATGGACTACCCGCTGAAGAGCTTTCCTCTCTGCCTCCGTGCAGCTGAGGTACCACACAGGGATGCCATGTGTTAGGATGCTCTCTGTACGTCTTTGGAGTGTGGGAGGAAACCGTAGATCTCGAAGAAAACCCACGCAGATCACGGGGAGAACGTTGAAACTCCGTACAGACAGCACCCGTAGTCGGGATGGAACCCGGGTCTCTGGCGCTGCATTCGCTGTAAGGCAGCAACTCTACCTCTACCGCTGCGCCACCGTGACCGAAATTGTCCCTAGTGTGTAGTATAACGTTAATGTGCGGGGATCGCTGGCAGCGCGGACTTGGTGGGCCGAAGGGCCTGTTTCCACGCTGTATTTCCAAACTAAACTAAACTACCAGTGGCACCCACATCCTGTGAAAATAATTTTAAAAGATTCTCATCAGAGCATCTACTTCAGAGCATCCAGAATGATTTTTTTTCATTAGCGAAGGCATCATATACACCGAGCAGCCAAAACATTATGACTACAGACAGGTGAAGTGAATAACATTGATTATCTTGTTACAATGGCACCTGTCAAGGGGTGGGATATATTAGGCAGCAAGTGAACAGTCAGTTCTTGAAGTTGATGTGTTGGATGCAGGAGAAATGGGCAGGAGTAAAGACCTGAGCGACTTTTACAAGGGCCAAATTGTTATGGCCAGACGACTGGGTCAGAGCATCTCTGAAACGGCAAGGCTTGTGGGGTGCTCCCGGTCAGCAGTGGTGAGTACCTACCGACAGTGGTCCGAGGAGGGACAAACCACAAACCGGCGACAGACAGGGTGTTGGGCGCCCAAGGCTCATCGATGCACGAGGGCAATGAAGGCTATCCCGTCTGGTCCGAACCGACAGAAGGTCGACTGTGGCACAACTCACAGAAAAATGTTAATGGTGGTCACGGGAGGAATGTGTCACAATACACAGTGCATCGCACCCTGCTGCATATGGGGCTACACACGGAGGACCAACAGCATATTAGGCAGGTGGTCATAATGTTTTGGCTCATCAGCCCAGAATGTTTTGGCTGATCGGTGTGTGAATCAGCATTGGATACAGGTAAGATGCAGGTAGACTGGAGGGTGGCTAATGTTGTGCCTCGTTTTAAGAAGGGCTGAAATGGAAATCCAGGGAACTATAGACCATTGAATCTAACTTCTGTTGGTAGACAGTTTACTGGCGAGGATTAGAAACATAGAAACATAGAAAATAGGTGCAGGAGTAGGCCATTCGGCCCTTCGAGCCTGCACCGCCATTCAATATGATCATGGCTGATCATCCAGCTCAGTAACCTGTACCTGCCTTCTCTCCATACCCCCTGATCCCTTTAGCCATAAGGGCCACATCTAACTCCCTCTTAAATATAGCCAATGAACTGGCTTCAACTACCTTCTGTGGCAGAGAATTCCACAGACTCACCACTCTCTGTGTGAAGAAATGTTTTCTCATCTCGGTCCTAAAAGACTTCCCCCTTATCCTTAAGCTGTGACCCCTGGTTCTGGACTCCCCCAACATCGGGAACAATCTTCCCGCATCTAGCCTCTCCAACCCCTTAAGAATTTTATATGTTTCTGAGGGATAAGATATGTTTGCATTTGGATAGGCAGAAGCTGATTGGGCATAGTCAGTGTTGTTTTGTACATAGGAGATCGTGTCTCATGAAACTGATTGAGTTTTGTGATGAAGTAACTTAAAAGGTTGATGAGGTCAAAGCTGTCGACATCCTCTATATGAACTTCAGCAAGGTTTTTGATATAGAAACATAGAAACATAGAAAATAGGTGCAGGAGTAGGCCATTCGGCCCTTCGAACCTGCACCGCCATTCAATATCATCATGGCTGATCATCCAGCTCAGTAACCTGTACCTGCCTTCTCTCCATACCCCCTGATCCCTTTAGCAAAAAGGGCCACATCTAACTCCCTCTTAAATATAGCCAATGAACTGGCCTCAATTACCTTCTGTGGCAGAGAATTCCACAGACTAACCACTCTCTGTGAGATAAGGTTTCACGTGAGAGGTCTCTCTGTAAGTTTAAGAAAATAACTGCAGATGCTGGTCCAAATCGAAGGTATTTATTCACAAAATGCTGGAGTAACTCAGCAGGTCAGGCAGCATCTCAGGAGAGAAGGAACTCTGTAAGTTTAGATCACATGGGATCCAGGGAAAGCTGGCCAACTGGATAGAAAATTGGCTTCATGGATGGAAGCAGAGGATGATGGTGGAAGGAAGGTTGTTTTTTTGGACTGGAGGCCCGTGATTAGCGGTGTGCCTCAGGAGTTAGAGCTGGGCCCATTGCTCTTTGTGGTTTACATCAAAGTTCAGCGTTTGGATGGGAATGCACAAGGCATGGTTAGTAAGTTTGCATTTGATGCTAAAGTGGATGGTATTGGAGACAGCGAATGGAATTTAGATTTTTTTAGATTTAGATTTAGAGATACAGCGCGGAAATAGGCCCTTCGGCCCACCGAGTCCATGTGGGGATTACTGGCGTCTTAACGCTGCCACCCAACCTGACCGCTATCCGATCCCTCACATACAGGACTTCTCAGCCAGCCTCGAGGGCGCTACGGTTTTCTCAAAGATCGATTTGGTGCGGGGATATCATTGGATCCCAGTCCACCCATCGGACATTCCCAAGACGGCTACGATTACTCCCTTTGGTTTATTTGAGTGGTTGCGTATGCCGTTCGGTCTCAAAAACGCGGCTCAGGCATTCCAGCGTCTCATGGATCATGTGGGTCGCGGATTGTCTTTCGTGTTTATTTATCTCGACGACATTCTGGTTGCTAGTCGTTCAGTCCCAGAGCACCTGGTCCACCTTCGCACTGTGTTCCAGAGGCTGCAGGACCACAGCCTGATCCTCCACCCGTCCAAATGCCAGTTCGGCCTGTCCTCGGTGGATTTCCTGGGTCACCGGGTCACACCGGCCGGTGCCACTCCATTGCCCGCTAAGGTGGACGCCGTCCGCTCTTTTCCCCGGCAGCTCGGATCATGCGCCCCCTTTTTCAATGCCTCGCGGGTAATCCCGCTGAGTTGGTCTGGTCCACAGCTGCCGAGGCGGCTTTTGATATCATATCATATCATATCATATATATACAGCCGGAAACAGGCCTTTTCGGCCCTCCAAGTCCGTGCCGCCCAGCGATCCCCGCACATTAACACTATCCTACACACACTAGGGACAATTTTTACATTTTACCCAGTCAATTAACTTGCATACCTGTACGTCTTTGGAGTGTGGGAGGAAACCGAAGATCTCGAAGAAAACCCACGCAGGTCACGGGGAGAACGTACAAACTCCGTACAGATGGCGCCCGTAGTCGGGATCGAACCTGAGTCTCAGGCGCTGCATTCGCTGTCAGGCAGCAACTCTACCGCTGCGCCACCGTGCAGGTAAGTCTAAGGTGTTACATTTTGGGATGTTGAACCAGTGCAGAACCTTCACAGCGAATGGCAGGGTCCTGGTGAGTCTTGTAGAGCAGAGAGATCTTGGAGGGCAGCCACATCAGAGAAACAGCAAGAAAAAAACCTAAACATTATAAATCAGTGAGTCCAACACCTGTGGCCGGCAGGTTACTGGAGAGGATTCTGAGGGGGAAGATACCTATGCCTTTGGATGAATGAAGCTTTTCTGAACCCTTTCTGAAATTAAGGCAAGGTAAGCATACCAAGAGTAGAACAAGTATATCAAGCATATCAAGAGTATACCAAGTGTAGGGTGACACTTATAAAGGGAATTCAGTGGGAAAAAAAGGGGCCACAATATATCTGGGCATATTTCAGGGACTATCGCAACATTCAAGAAATGAATAGGATAGGTTTGGAGGGATATGAACCAAACGTAGGCAGGTGGGACTAGTGTAGCCGGGACATGTTGGCCGGTGTGGGCAAGTTGTGCCAAAGGGCCTGTTTCCATGGTGTATCACTCTCTGACTCTCTGACTCTATAACTGGGGATCACTATTTGTGCTGCACAGGTTACAATGTGATTTCAATTGGTAATTGGAGAACAGCTAAAACTTTATTTAGGAAATTGGCAAGTGGCTATGGTGAGCACAAGTGAGATTGCAGTTGACAGGAAGCTGCCAAACATGGTCCCCTTTTCAAGAATCGCAGCAGTGAAAAGCCTGGCATTCAAAGACCCATGAGCTAATATATTTAGCAGAAATGTTATTTGAATAAATTACTCTGAGAGACAGGATTAAATGATAACTTGGAACGATGGAGACCAATCAAAGAATGCCAGGGTGGCTTGGCCAAGTGCAGATCTTATCTGACTAATCTGTCTGAATTTTCTGATGAGGTAAAGCAGTGTATCGATTAGAGAAGTGCAGTAGTTTATGTGGACTTCAGTAAAGTTTTTGGTTGGCACGGTGGCGTAGCGGTAGAGTTGCTGCCTTACAGTGCTTGCAGCGTCAGAGACCCGGGTTTGATCCCGACTAGGGGTGCTGTCTGTACGGAGTTTGTACGTTCTCCCCGGGACCTGCGTGGGTTTTCTCCGAGATCTTCGGTTTCCTCCCACACTCCAAAGACGTACAGGTTTGTAGGTTAATTGGCTTGGGTTTGTATGCTTGTTGTAAGTGTAAATTGTCCCTAGTATGTAGGCTTGTGTTCTTATAGAGGTGTATGAAATCATGAGAGGAATAGATTGGGTAGATGCAAAGAGTCTCTTGCCCATTGTAGATGAATCGAGGACTAGAGGACATAGGTTTAAGTAGAATGAGAAAAGATTTAATAAGAATCTGAGGGGTAACTTTTTTTACACAAAGGGTGGTGGGTGCATGGAACAAGCTGCCAGAGGAGGTAGTTGAGGCTGGGACTATCCCAACATTTAAGAAGCAGTTAGACAGGTACATGGATAGGACAGGTTTGGAGGGATATGGACCAAATGCGAGCAGGTGGGATGAGTGTAGCTGGGACATGTTGGCCGGTGTGGGCAAGTTGGGCTGAAGGACGTGTTTCCACACTGTATCACTCTATGACTCTATGACCTGCCTCCGTGTGTGATTTACAAGGGGGAACAAAGTCCTGCTACATCAGGGCAAGCAGATAAGTGAATCAAAACTACTCAAACTGGCTACAGTTACTGTCAATTTCGCAGTGAATTATAACCACTCCTGTGTGTCACTTTGAGGGCACGATCAGATTTCTACTTACCTGCTGTCAAGTGAACAAAACGTGTAGCGCACCTCTTCAATTTAGTATCAATGTTCCCAGACCTGCCCTGAACCTGATCCAGTGAATGGCGGCACGGAATCTACATTCCCAGACCATCCACATTGTTGAGAGATAATCTGTACGTTTAACTCTACTGTAAACACAGCACTCCTGGGACCAACATTTCCCAACCTTTCTCTTCAGGAGCCTTCTATTTAAGAAGGTGATGGTGACTTAAGAGCTGGAGTGAAATCCGAGAAGCCTAAACCTTTTTGGTGTTCAATTTCACCGGCCTTCCCTTCCCCATCCCACAATCTCAGCTGTCCATCAAATCCAATCTTGCAAAATGCAGCAATTACCTGACAGTACAAAACACCACAATGTTGATTTGCTTTAACATAGAAACATAGAAACATAGAAACTAGGCACCGCCATTCAATATGATCATGGCTGATCATCCAAAAACAGTACCGCATGCTAGCCTTTTCCCCATACCCCTTGATTCCCTTACCCCTAGGAGCTAAATCTAACTCTCTTGAAAATATCCAGTGAATTGGCCTCCACTGCCTTCTGTGGCAGCAAATTCCAAATTAACAACTCTGGGTGAAAGTTTTTCCACGTTTCAGTCCTAAATAGCCTCCCCCTTATTCTTAAACTGTTACCCCTGGTTCTGGGCTCCCCCAACATCGGGAACATTTTTCCTGCATCTACCCTGTCCAATCCTCTAAGAATCTTATCTGTTTCTATAAGATCCCCTCTCATCCTTCCAAATTCCAGCGAATACAAGCCCAGTCGACCCATTCTTTCATCATACGTCAGTCCCGCCATCCCGGGAATTAACCTGGTGAACCTATGCTGCACTCCTTCAATAGCAAGAATGTCCTTCCTCAAATTAGGAGACCAAAATTGCACACAATACTCCAGGTGCGGTCTCACCAGGGCCCTGTACAACTGCAGTAGCACCTCCTTGCTCCGAAACTCAAATCCTCTCGCAATGAAGGCCAACATGCCATTAGCTTTCTTCACTGCCTGCTATACTTAACGTGGCACATTTAACATTGTGTGGTGCTGAACAAAGATGTGACCACGAATTGGCTAAAAGAAAACATGGGGTTTTAGAAATGTTCTTCAAAATGGCAAGAGTATCAGAGGGTTTTGGGGTTTCAAGAGGGATTTCAGTCAACCAAGGTGGAGGAGTTTGAAGATATACATAAAAAGCTGGAGTAACTCAGCGGGACAGGCAACATCTCTGGAGAAAAGGAATAGGTGACGTTTCGTGTCGAGACCCTTCTTCAGACTGAGAATCGGGGGAAAGGGAAACGAGAGATATAGATGGTGATGTAGCGGGATATAGAACAAGTGAATGGAAGATATGTAAAAAAGTTACGATGATAAAGGAGACAGGCCATTGTTAGCTGTGGGCTAGATGAAAACGAGTTACAGACAATGAGACTCAACAAGATGACTTTGAAGCTGGTATGACTTGGGTGTGGGAGGGATGAAGAGGGGTAATGCAAGGGCTACTTGAAGTTAGAGAAATCTATATTCATACCACTGGGTTGTAAGCTGCCCAAGCTAAGGCTGTCACCACTGATTAGGTGATGAATGAAAGGGGAAGTGTCAGCTTTGATGCAAATTCACAAGTTCACAAGTTATTGGAGTAGAATTAGGCCAATTGGCCCATCGAGTCCACTCTGCCATTTAATCATGGCTGATCTTTGCCTCAAAATCCCATTTTTCTGCCTTTTCTCCCCATAACCCTTGACACCTGTTCTAATCAAGAATTTGTCGATCTGTGCCTTAAAAATATCCATTGACTTGCCTCCACAACCCTCTGCGGCAATGAGTTCCACAGATTAACTACCCTCTGACTAAAGAAATTCCCCCTCACCTCCTTTCTAAAAGAACGCCCTTTAATTCTGAGGCTCTATCTATGCCTTTCATTATTCCGTAAGTTTTCTCCAGAAATTGTCCATGGAAGAAGTCAAAGAAATGGAGCAATTCTAGCCTCGAAAAACCTATGAAACTTTTTATCAACTTCATATTATAAACTCCATAGAACTGTG
This sequence comes from Rhinoraja longicauda, assembly GCF_053455715.1. Taxonomy (NCBI): domain Eukaryota; kingdom Metazoa; phylum Chordata; class Chondrichthyes; order Rajiformes; family Arhynchobatidae; genus Rhinoraja; species Rhinoraja longicauda. The sequence goes on along the minus strand of NC_135959.1, from coordinate 75,411,880 downwards.
ATCATTGGACGCATTATATCTGCGAATATTTCATGTTCTCAAAGTAAACATGCAGGTACAACAGGCAGTGAAGAAAGCTAATGGAATGTTGGCCTTCATAACAAGGGGATGTGAGTATAGGAGTAAAGAGGTCCTTCTGCAGTTGCACAGAGCCCTGGTGAGACCACATCTGGAGCATTGTGTGCAGTTTTGGTCTCCTAATTTGAGGAAGGTGATCTTTGCTATTGAGGCAGTGCAGCGTAGGTTCACAAGGTTAATCCCTGGGATGGCGGGACTGACATATGAGGAAAGATTTGAAAGACTGGGCTTGTATTCACTGGAGTTTAGAAGGATGAGAGGGGATCTTATAGAAACGTATAAAATTATAAAAGGACTGGACAAGCTAGATGCAGGAAAAATGTTCCCAATGTTGGGGGAGTCCAGAACCAAGGGACACAGTCTAAGAATAAAGGGGAGGCCATTTAAAAATGTGAGAAAAAACTTTTCCACCCAGACAGTTGTGAATTTGTGGAATTCTCTGCCACAGAGGCCAGTGGAGGCCAAATCACTGGATGGATTTAATGGAGTGCTAAGGGCCTGTTCCACATAGGTGATTTTAAGGTGACTAGGCTGTCGCCGACAGTTCACCGGGGTGTCGCGGGCATGATCGTGAGGAGTCTTCAATGAATCGTAGCGGATCTCGGCACGTCGCGGAAAAAATTTCCAGATAGAAATTTCTGGGCGCCAGCTGGCTTGTCGCCAGGTATCGTTGCTTATTGCGGGCGCTGTCTGTCGCACGCTGTCCCCAGGTTTGCTAAGTTGTCGCAGATGCATTTAGAAGCACATAATATTAAAATAAGAAAAGGTATTTGAAGATACCAGAAGATAGTTTTGTTTAACCAATTTATTTACCGTCAGGACATTTGACAGGTGGATTGGAGGCGGCAGTTTGACGGTCAGGTAAGCGTGGGGATTTCGCGATGTTTCCGAAGACGGTGTAATCTCTTAGCCAGGTGCTAGTTTCACAAAAAAAGTGACTTGTATCGACCTGACTCGGCATTGTCGTGGTCATTGTTGTGGTCATTGTCGTAGGGTAAAATAAAATTTTGGCGATCTGCTACGACTTTGACAGTCGCCGGCAGTTGCCTAAAAAAATCGGCGAAGTGGAACAGGTCCTTTAGATAGAGCTCTAGGGGTTAGTGGAATCTCGGGATATGGGGAGAAGGCAGGCACGGGTTACTGATTGTGGATGATCAGCCGTGATCACAATGAATGGCGGTTCTGGCTCGAAGGGCCAAATGGCCTCCTCCTGCACCTATTTTCTATGTTTCGATGTTAAAACTATGTACATTTAACGTCACGTTTTTGATTCTCCAGCAGTAATGCCTGGACTGAAAATGAAAAAACAATGTTGGATTCTGGCCAGTTTGCAGATGCATTTGTGCGCTAACAATCAAACTGCCCATCAGCTGGCAGTTCATCACCAAATGCAAGAACTTTCAACCACATCAATCATTATGTTTTAGTTTGGGCCCCTTGTCAGGCCTAAATATAGACCACTTCATAAATTGCATCTTATTAACACTAAGATGCTGCCTCAAAATAGTTGAGAGACAAACTGTCAAACTGTCTCATATTAATTTCTATATTAACAATTCCCTCCTTTCCATCAATACTCTTGCAGATTAACCATTTGTGATTTCATCTGTCTGTTAAAACTAGTAGCTAAATTAAACTACCCTGCAGTAAGGATAACAAGATTCTTTAAAAGAATTTTGCTTGGTCAGCTTACAACCCAGCGGTATGAATATTGACTTCTCTAACTTCAAGTAACCCTTGCTTTCCCTCTTTCTCCATCCCTCCCCTTCCCAGTTCCCCGACCAGTCTTACTTTCCCTCTGATTACATTTTACCTCTGCTTGCTTTGTTGTTACCTTCTCCTAGTCTATTGGTCTATTGTACATTTTCCTTGATCTACACCTCTTTTCATATGGAATTCTCTGCCTCAGAAGGCAGTGGAGGCCAATTCTCTGAATGCATTCAAGAGAGAGCTAGATAGAGTTCTTAAGGATAGCGGAGTCAGGGGGTATGGGGAGAAGGCAGGAACGGGGTACTGATTGAGAATGATCAGCCATGATCACATTGAATGGCGGTGCTGGCTCGAAGGGCCGAATGGCCTCCTCCTGCACCTATTGTCTATTGTCTATTGATCTCTTACACTTCCTTACCTCTGTTACTCACTCTCCCCTGACACTCAGTATGAAGAAGGGTTTCAACCCGAAACATCACCTATTCCTTGACATTCATTGTGATCATGGTTGATCATCCACAATCAGTAACCTGTGCCCAACTTCTCACCATATCCCTTGATTCCACTAGACCCTAGAGCTCTATCTAACTCTCACTTAAATTCATCCAGTGAATTGGCCTCCACTGCCTTCTGTGGCAGAGAATTCCACAAATTCACAACTCGCTGGGTGAAAAAGTTCCTTCTCACCTCAGTTTTAAATGGCCTCCCCTTTATTCTAAGACTGTGGCCCCTGGTTCTGGACTCGCCCAACATTGGGAACGTTTTTCCTGCATCTAGCTTGTCCAGTCCTTTTCTTTTCTTTTCTTAGTTATCCCACCTTCTGTTCTCGTCAGCCAATTTCTGAAGCTTGAGGTTCAATAATAGATTGATCGCAATAAAGAATAGCTCAAAACTACTTTCTTCACGGCAAAATTATTTTAGGCTACATTTCATTGGCAACAGCGAGATTTGAGATTTCTATGAATATGAACGCTGACCTTCATTTGATCTATAAACATGGTTATAATGAGCCAAGAAAGAAAATTAATTTCATTCTTATGCTCGCTTTTATGTTCACATTTTAAAATATGCACTAATTATGTAGTGCATGTACAGACGTTTTCATTGAATATTCAATAGGCCAGAAAGAACACACATCACCATCTTTTGAAAGGATGCATGGATGTGAGATAATTTTTGGTCTTGCTAGTAACACGATATCCTGCAAATACTTTTGAGGTTTATCTCAAAAATTTAAGGTGGCATGGTTGCGCGGTGGTAGTGTAACTGCCTTACAGCACCGGAGACCCGGCCGGGTTCCATCCTGACTACGGGTGCTGTCTGTACGGAGTTTGTACGTTCTCCCCGTGGCCTGCGTGGGTTTTCTCCGGGTGCTCTGGTTTCCTCCCACACTCCAAAGATGTACAGTTCATTTGTGAATTGCTTTGATATAATTGTAAATTGTCTCTAGTGTGTAGGATAGCATTACTGTGTGCGGATCGCTGGTCGGACTCGATGGGCCGAAGGGCCTGTTTCCATGCCTTATCTCTAAATTAAACTAAACTAAACTAAACTAATTCCTTTCAATAGACAATAGACAATAGGTGCAGGAGTAGGCCATTCAGCCCTTCGAGCCAGCACTGCCATTCAATGTGATCATGGCTGAACATTCTCAATCAGTACCCCGTTCCTACTTTCTCCCCATACACCCTGACTCCGCTATCCTTAAGAGCTCTATCTAGCTTTCTCTTGAATGCATTCAGCGAATTGGACTCCAGTGCCCTCTGAGGCAGAGAATTCCACAGATTCACAACTCTCTGACTAAAAAAGTTTTTCCTCATCTCTGTTCTAAATGGCCTACCCCTTATTCTTAAACTGTGGTCCCTGGTTCTGGACTCCCCCAACATTGGGAACATGTTTCCTGCCTCTAACGTGACCAACCCCTTAATAATCTTATACCTTTCGATAAGATCTCCTCCCATCCTTCTAAATTCCAGTGTACACAAGCCTAGTCGCTCCAGTCGTTCAACATATGACAGTCCTGCCATTCCGGGAATTAACCTAGTAAACCTATGCTGCATGCCCTCAATAGCAAGAATATCCTTCCTCAAATTTGGAGACCAAAACTGCACACAGTACTCCAGGTGTGGTCTCACTAGGGCCCTGTACAACTGCAGAAGGACCTCTTTGCTCCTATACTCAACTCCTTTTGTTATGAAGGCCAACATTCCATTGGCTTTCTTCATTGCCTGCTGTACCTGCATGCTTCCTTTCAGTGACTGATGCACTAGGACACCCAGATCACATTGTACGTCCCCTTTTCCTAACTTGACACCAGTCAGATAATAATCTGCCTTCCTATTCTTACCACCAATGTGGATAACCTCACACTTATCCACATTAAACTGCATCTGCCATGCATCCGCCCAGTCACACAACCTGTCCAAGTCACCCTGCAACCTCATAGCATCTTCCTCACAGTTCACACTACCCCCCAGCTTTGTATCATCTGCATTGCTCTGTGCACTTCTATATAGGGGGGCACGGTGGCGTAGCAGTAGAACCACTGCCTTACAGCGCCAGAGATCGGGGGTTCCATCCCGACTACGGGTGCTGTCTGTACGGAGTTTGTACGTTCTCCCCGTGACCTGCGTGGGTTTTCTCCGAGATCTTCGGTTTCCTCCCACACTCCAAAGGCGTACAGGTTTGTAGGTTAATTGGCTTAGTAAATGTAAAAATTGTCCCTCGTGGGTGTAGGATAGTTTTAGTGTGCGGGGATCGCTGGGCGGTGCGGACCCGGTGGGCCGAAGGGCCGTTTCCATGCTGTATCTCTAAACTAAACTAAACTAAACTAAACTAAGCTAAACTAATTCCCGCCAATGCTCTGAGCACTCCATATCATTTTGGTAGTTCAATAATAATATTTTGACAGTGTTTTTTTCTTTCATTTGGTAGTTCAATAATAATATTTGATAATTTTGACAGCCAAATAGAAGGATGAAATGGAGGGAAGTATTCAAATTTGTACATGATTGTATTAAAAATGGGGTTTATAAATCCTCTTGTACAATGGGAAAGAGTTTCAGGGCAAAATCATTCAACATATTTCCCTCGTTCAATGAAAAGAGGATTGAATGGTGGACAAAATAAATTGCCAATTTACCTTCTACTTTATACTGATCTTGGAATAAAATGTCAGCCCTTTTCGTATGTTAAATGATATGATGCTTCTATCTGAATTGAACATGTATCGTTTGAAGATTTTATGAACAGCATTTTACAAGGTCTGTTGGCAACATTCATCTGTAAGGAATGCAGACACTATTCCTCATTGTTAGCACACGACAATGTTGTAGAACTCAAAGAACATTGAGTCAGTGCTTCACAAGTCATTTCACTTACTGTGATGGGCCTACAGTATTAACTTGAACATTGGCGTTAAACACGAAGGGTTGGTTAATACATCACTGAAGTCTCACCTGTTCAGCACTGCCTTCAACCACTGACCGTCACCTCACCTTCTGTCTCCTTTTTCTGTTCGTTTACTTATTTATCTATTTATTTTCTTCTCTATGTTCTAGTAATCCCTGTAAAGCGTCTTTGAGTGTTTGAAAAGCGTTATATAAATGTAATGCATTATTATTATTATTATTATTATTATAAGTCTCAAAACCATGTTCTGGCCTCCAACAAAACTGAATAGTGCCAAAATATAAATTCAATTTGCGGGTGGCTAAGTGGCGCGGTGGTAGAGTTGCTGCCTTACAGTGCTTGCAGCGCCAGAGACCCGAGTTCGATCCCGATTACGGGTGCTGTCAATACGGAGTTTGTACATTCTCCCCATGACCTGTGTGGGTTTTCTCCGGGTGCTCTGGTTTCCTCCCACACTCCAAAGACGTGCAGTTCATTCGTGAATTGCCTTGATATAATTGTAAATTGTCTCTGGTGTGTGGGATAGCATTACCGTGTGCGGGGATCGCTGGTCGGACTCGGTGGGCCGAAGGGCCTGTTTCCGCGCCTTATCTCTAAATTCAACTAAGCTAAACTAACCTAATTCCTTCCAATGCTCTGGGCACTTCCATATCATTTGGTAGTTCAATAATAATAGTCGATAATTTTGACAGTTTTTTCTTTCAGAGTTTTCATTTTGAATGTGTTACTTCTCCCATGAAGAAGGATGAAATGGAGGGATGTATTCACATTTGTACATGATCGTATTGATAAAGGGGTTTATAAATCCTCTTGTGCACCACATGTACAATAGGAATGAGTGTCAGGGCAAAATCGTTCAATGAACTTAGTCAGAACATTAATGTGGTGCAGAGGTATTTGATATAATAAACTTGCAAATGTGTATCATGTCAATGAACCAAAGAAGCTGGGCATGCAGTAATAATATTAATAACTATTAATAACTATGGGCAGCTTGCAGCCCAGCAGTATGAACATTGACTTCTCCAACTTTAAATAGTTCCTCTGTCCCTCTCTTCCCTTCCCCTTCCCAATTCTCCCTCTATCTTCCTGTCTCCACCTATATCCTTCCTTTGTCCCGCCCCCCTGACATCAGTCTGAAGAAGGGTCTCGACCCGAAACGTCACCCATTCCTTCTCTCCTGAGATGCTGCCTGACCTGCTGAGTTACTCCAGCATTTTGTGAATAAATACCTTCGATTTGTACCAGCATCAGCCGGTATTTTCTTACACTTAATAACCATTTGATTAATTAACAGTATATTTGATACTGTACTTTAGTCTGTACTTTCTGAGAAGGTTCTGCTCCTGCAACGTCTACCACCAATCGGTGGTGGCCAGTGCCATCTTCTTCACTGCCGTGTGCTGGGGCAGCAGGGCGAAGACCGCGGATACCAACAGGATCAACAAGCTCATCAGGAAGGCTGGCTCTGTCCTGGGGGTGGAGTTGGATTCATGGGAGATGGTCTTGGAGGGGAGGGCGCTCCTCAAACTGTGGAGCATCCTGGACAATACAGCTCACCCCCTCCATGACACACTGGTCAACCTGAGGAGCACCTTCAGCAACAGACTGGTCCCAGCAAGATGCAGCACAGAACGAACGCCACAGGATATCCTTCTTCCCTGTGGCTATCAAACTGTACAACTCCTCCCCTTCTGTCATGGGGTAGACTGACTCCCCTCACCCCCCCCCCCCCCCCCATCTTTGCACATCCATCATCCAATAACTGGTCACTTAAATGTCATTATTGTTACAATGCACGTGACACTTTCAATGCCTTGTGACTGTATTTTCTGAATGATGACAGCTCAATTTCCCTCTGGGATAAATAAAGTTCTATCCTATCCTATCCTATCCTAATCATAATCATACTTTATTAGCCAAGTATGTTTTGCAACATTGTTTTGAGTTAGATAGAGGTCTAGGGGCTAGTGGAATCAAGGGATATGGGGAGATGTCAGGCACGGGTTACTGATTGTGGATGATCAGCCGTGATCACAATGAATGGCGGTGCTGGCTCAAAGGGCCAAATGGCCTCCTCCTGCACCTGTTTTCTATGTTTCTATGTTTCTAAGGAACGACAGATGCTGGTGTAAACCGAAGATAAGACACAAAATGGGTGACGTTTCGAGTCGTGGCCCTTCTTTAGACTGAGGGTCAGGGAAAAGAGAAACAGGAGATGTAGCTGGCGGTTAGACAATAGACAATAGACAATAGACAATAGACAATAGACAATAGACAAAAGACAATAGACAATAGACAATAGACAATAGACAATAGACAATAGACAATAGACAATAGACAATAGACAATAGACAAAAGACAATAGGTGCAGGAGGAGGCATTCGGCCCTTCGAGCCAGCACCGCCATTCAATGTGATCATGGCTGATCATTCTCAATCAGTACCCCGTTCCTGCCTTCTCCCCATACCCCCTGACTCCGCTATCCTTAAGAGCTCTATCTAGCTCTCTCTTGAATGCATTCAGAGAATTGGCCTCCACTGCCTTCTGAGGCAGAGAATTCCACAGATTCACAACTCTCTGACTGAAAAAGTTTTTCCTCATCTCAGTTCTAAAAGGCCTAACCCTTATTCTTAAACTGTGGCCCCTTGTTCTGGACTCCCCCAACATTGGGAACATGTTTCCTGCCTCTAACGTGTCCAACCCCTTAATAATCTTATACGTTTCGATAAGATCCCCTCTCATCCTTCTAAACTTATTTGAAGTCTTGGAGGAATCTCGCTGGCTGGATTCTTTCCATTTTAAAAGCTCTTGATCAGTCAGATATTCATCCAAGTTCCTCAAAGTAGTTCTTGATTTATAATTACAGCTGAAAGTTAAGGAGATGTTCAACACGGTAAAAAATTGCTCAGCTTTCATTTATTTGATCTATGTCTCTCTGTGTCACCGTCTATATCTCTCGTTCCTCTTTCCTCTGTCTCTCAGTCTGAAGAAGGGTCTCGACCCAAAACCTCACCTATTCCTTTTCTCCAGAGATACTGCCTGACCTGCTGAGTTACTCCAGCTTTTTGTGTTCTAACTTCGGTTTAAAACAGCAACTATAGACGTACAGGTTTGCAGATTAATTGACTGGATAAATGTAAAAATTGTCCCTAGTAGGTGTAGGATAGTGTTAATGTGTGGGGATCGCTGGGCGGCGCGGACCCGGTGGGCCGAAGGGCCTGTTTCTGCGCTGTATCTCTAAATCTAAAAAATCTAAAACTATACCTCAAAGTGTGCAAAGTTCTTTTTAGTATAACCTGATATTACCAAGAACAACTGCTAAAGTCCATTTTTGATGACAATCTATGTTTTTTTTTCTATCTTTCACATATTCCACACCATGCTATATAGATATTCTGGTGTCTCTTTGTTAAGTAAACTATTCAGATGAAAGAGAAGATGATAGAGTTACTTCAGCTTGACATACATTGTGGTCTTGGCTGTGGTTGACATCAACTCTGAGTTTGAAGTGACCAAGATCCTTAATGCATCAAGGATTTAACTAAAATTATTTGAGACACATTGTATGCACAAAAAAATCCCAGAGGGAAGTTTAAATTCAGAAAAAATACTAAGCCCACAGAAGTGAACATCTATATATGAGATGCCTGATATAATTTCTGCCATTGTTCATCACAGCATGCCCCAGAGAATATTAAGTGTCGAGGGGCTACATTTCCTTTATAGTTACAGTATCTTGACTAAGCTCTTTGTGTTAAGATTGGAGCATTTTAAGCTTAAAGCGAAAACAAAAGGTAAATGCCCTTAAGGGCTCTAAGATGATCAAAGATGTCCATTTGAAGTGATGTTCCCACCCAAGTTGGAATTCCTAAAGGCAAGTTTTGATGTCTTTGTCAAGTAAATTTCACCTCTTTCAAGTTTTATATGAAGTAGTTGACTCCACTGGGTTAAAAATAATTCCTAAGGCTCCCATATGCAACCAGGATACCTTGTAAGATAATAATGCCCTGGTCTGGACTTTATGAAACGTCAATAGGTTAGGCAGGGTTCTTATGTTTGTTTTGGAAGAAAACATTTTCTTTTTGGAAGAAATCATTTCTGGGGGAGAAGTTGGATAATACTGTGCTGTGTGCTGTGGTGAAAATGGATGACAATACCTTTACTATTTTGACCTGGAATAAGGATTGATCTCATACAATGATTTGAGTGTCTATGCTAAATTTCCTCTGCTGTTTGTTCCCTTACCAAATACCCACATGGCCTAATTTTGCAGATAGCTAACAGTTGAAAACAGCTTGTTTCACTTGAAGGCAGACACAAAATGCTGGAGTAACTTAGCGGGTCAGGCAGCATCTCGGGAGAGAAGGAATGGGTAACGTTTCGGGTCGAGACCCTTCTTCAGACTGATGTCAGGGGAGGGGGCGGGACAAAAATTGTTTCACTTGAAGACTGTCTTTATGTAACGATAAATGTTTGTAACGATAAATGTCACCAGCAACGGCAAACAATAGATTTTTGATGCTAGAAACTATGGTTAGACTGATCAGTCTGAAGAAGGGTCTCGACCCGAAACGTCACCCATTCCTTCTCTCCAGAGATGCTGCCTGACCCGCTGAGTTACTCCAGCATTTTGCGATAACTTCACAATACAGTACATGATAAGGGAATAACGTTTAGTGCAAGGTAAAGACAATAAAGTCTGAACAAAGATAGTCTGAGGGTCACCAGAGAGGTAGATGGTAGTTCCGCACTGCTCTCTGGTTGTGGTAGGATGGTTCAGTTGCCTGATAACAGCTGGGAAGAAACTGTCCCTGAGTCTGGAGGTGTGCATTTTCTCACTTCTGTACCTTCTGCCCGATGCGAGAGGGGAGAAGAGGGAGTGGCCAGGATGCGACTCGTCCTTGATTATGCTGCTGGCCTTGCCAAGTTAATGGAAGAGTGAATAACGTGAATAATAAAATTTATTAGATTGTTCCAAAAGCTGGCATGGAGTTGATGGACTGAAACATCTTCTATGTCCTAAGGGAACATAAAAGAGGCGGGAGAAAGTGTCCTTGCCCTGATATCTCCAATCTATTCTGATCGATCAGACAAGGCTTTAATGATGTCTCCAGTAATAGTGATTTCAAGAAGGGTCTCGACCCAAAACAACACCCACTCCTTCTCACCGGAGATGCTGTTTGTCCCCCTGAGTTACTCCAGCATTTTGTGTCTATTAATATTCATCTGTTTACCTGAATATTAATCATATATGGGCCTGTTAAGCTGCAGCACTGCCGTACTTATGACAATTAAATACTCTTAAGTTTAGAGATACAGCGCGGAAACAGGTCCTTAATAATGTAAGCTGCCCAAGCAAAATATGAGATACTGCTCCTCCAATTTGTGCTGGGCCTCACTCTGACAGTGGAGGAGGCCCAGGATAGAAAGGTCAGTGTGGGGATGGGAGGGGGAGTTAAAGTGTTGAGCAACCGGGTGATCAGGTAGGTTTAGGCGGGCTAAGCAAAGGTGTTTCATCGAATCGATCGCTGAACCTGCGCTTTGTCTCGCCATGATAGAGGAGTCCACACCTGGAACAGCGGATACAGTAGATGAGGTTGGAGGAGGTGCAGGTGAACCTCTGCCTCACCTGAAAGGACTGTCGGGGTCCTTGGTCGGAGTCAAGGGGGGAGGTAAAGGGACAGGCGTTGCATCTCTTGCAGTTACTGGGGAAAGTATCTGGGGAGGGGGTGGTTTGGGTAGGAAGGGACGAGTTAACCGAGGAGTTGCGGAGGGAAAGGTAAATGTGGAAAGTAGAAAGGGGTGGAGTTCCTTCCTACAACAAAATCCTGAAGTCTCTCCCTAGTTGCAATATGCCATTAATGCAACATCGCCGTGGTCAGACCCATTATATTAACAAAGCTGACAATAGATATGCCCAATGTGGAAAAATAAAAAACTGATAGAAGACAATTACTCACCTTTCTCAATTCATTTCACATACAACCTCTAACAGTTGGTTGGATCCAAATTGCTTGATGTTCCTGGAGAGAAGGAATGGGTGACGTTTCGGGTCAAGACCCTTCTTCAGACTGAAGAAGGCTCTCGACCTGTAAGGTCAAGTCAAGTCAAGTCAATTTTATTTGTATAGCACATTTAAAAACAACCCACGTTGACCAAAGTGCTGTACATTTGATTAGGTTCCAATAGAAAAAAAAATGAAAACATACAGTAGTACGCAAACAGTTCACAGCGCCTCCTCAATGAGCCTCAAACGCTAGGGAGTAGAAATATGTTTTGAGCCTGGACTTAAAGGAGTCGATGGAGGGGGCAGTTCTGATCGGGAGAGGGATGCTGTTCCACAGTCTAGGAGCTGCAACCGCAAAAGCGCGGTCACCCCTGAGTTTAAGCCTAGACCGCGGGATAGTGAATAGCCCCAAGTCGGCCGATCTGAGGGACCTGGAGTTAGAGAGGGGGGTTAGAAGATTTTTGATGTAGGGGGGGGAGTGTCCATTTAGGGCTTTATACGTGAATAGGAGGAGCTTGAAGTTGATTCTGTACCGTACAGGGAGCCAGTGGAGAGAGGCCAGAATCGGGGTGATGTGGTCCCTTTTACGGGTACCCGTCAGGAGTCTCGCTGCGGGGTTTTGGACCAGTTGCAGGCGGGACAGGGAAGATTGGCTGATCCCAGTGTATAGGGAGTTGCAGTAGTCTAGGCGGGAGGAAATGAAAGCGTGAATGATTTTTTCTGTGTCGTCGAATTTGAGGAAAGGTTTGATTTTAGCTATGGTTCGAAGTTGGAAGAAGCTGGCTTTTACCACAGCGTTGACTTGCTTATCAAATTTTAATGCAGAGTCAAATATCATGCCGAGGTTTTTGACATGCGGTTTGACTAGGCAGGATAGGCTTCCAAGACTGCCTGTTATCAATTTGATGGAGTCAGGGGGGCCGAATAGGATGACCTCAGACTTGCTCTCATTTAATTGGAGGAAGTTCTGTGCCATCCAACATTTTATGTCCTCAAGGCAGTGTGAGAGGCTGTTTAAATTTGACTGGTTGTTGGGTTTCCGGGGGAGGTAAAGCTGAGTGTCATCGGCATAGCAGTGGAAAGAAATGCCGTGCCTTTGAATGATTTGGCCAAGGGGGAGCATGTATAGAGAGAAGAGAATGGGGCCTAGGATGGAGCCTTGTGGAACTCCGCAGGAGAGGCTAGCTGGAGCAGAGGAATAACTGCCTATGTTGATGGCGAAACTCCTATCTTTGAGGTACGAAGCGAACCAGCTCAGGGCAGTGCCATCAATGCCAACCGCGTACCGGAGACGGTCAATAAGGATGGTGTGGTCCACTGTATCGAATGCTGCGCTGAGGTCGAGAAGGAGCAGGATTGCACAGTCGCCGGTGTCGATGGCGAGAAGCAGGTCGTTGTGTACCTTCAACAAGGCAGACTCTGTGCTGTGGTGGGCTCTGAAACCTGACTGGAAACTTTCCAGGATGGTGTATTGGTGCAGGTAGGGCACTAATTGGTTAAGGATTGCCTTTTCAAGGACTTTTGACAGGAATGGCAGTTTGGAAATGGGTCTGTAGTTGCTAGGCAAGGTGGGGTCTAGGTTAGGTTTTTTCAGTAGGGGCTGGACCACCGCGTGCTTGAAACTGGTTGGAACAGTGCCAGTGGCCAGAGAACTGTTGATAATAGAGAGGATGCTGGGACCAGCTATTGCAATGACATCCTTCAGAAGGGCAGTGGGGGCAGGATCAAGGGGGCAGGTTGCAGGTTTCATAGTGGAGACAAGCTTTGCAAGGGAGGATAGAGTGACGGGTTGGAAGCAGTCCAATTTAGATGAACAGACTAGTGAGACAGCTAGGTCACGGGTGGGAGGGGAAATGTTCATTCTAATATTCTCAACTTTGTTGGTGAAAAATTTAGCGAATTCTTCGCACTTAGCAGGGGACCCAACTAAGCTGGTACTGGGGGTGGGACATATGACAGAGGTAATTGTTCTAAATAGGACCTTGGAGTTATGAGAGTTTTTCGAAATAAGGTCGGAGAAGTATTGTGCTCTAGCAGACTTTACTGCTTCCTGGTATTTGAGAAGATTGTTTCTCAGAATTTCGAATGAAATTTGAAGCTTGTCACATTTCCATCTCCTTTCTGATTTTCTGCACTCCCTTCTTAGGGCTTTGGTGGTGTCATTGAGCCACGGCCGACCTTTGGGCTTAGGCTTTTTCATTTTAAGGGGAGCGATAGAATCCAGGATGGAAGAGCAAGTGATATTAAATAAAGAGGCGAGATCCTCAGTGCTGAGATGGGGGGGAGAGGCCTCAATAGTGCAGATGTTGGGGGCAGCTGTGAGAGTCTCGGAGAATTTACTGGCAGTCAATGAATTTATGTCGCGGGAGTAGCGAACAGGGAGATGAGATTTTGCGGGAGATAAAGGCAGATAAAGGAGATAAAGGTCACCCATTCCTTCTCTCCAGAGATGCTGCCTGTCCCACTGAGTTACTCCAGCATTTTGTTTTAGTTTCAGTTTTAGTTTTAGAGATACAGCATGGAAACAGGGCCTTTCGGCCCACCGAGTCCGCGCCGACCAGCGATCCCCACACATTAACACTATCCTACACCCACTAGGGACAATTTTTACATTTACCAAGCCAATTAACCTACAAACCTGCACGTCTTTGGAGTGTGGGAGGAAACTGTAGATCTCGGAGAAAACCCACGCAGGTCAAGGAGAGAACGTACAAACTCCATACAGACAGCACCTGCAGTCGGGATGGAACCCGGGTCTCTGGCGCTGCATTCGCTGTAAGGCAGCAACTCTACCTCTGCACCACCTTGTGTCTACCTTCGATTTAAACCAGCACCTGCAGTTCTTTCCCACACATATTGCTTGATATTACCTTGGTCCAAATGAATAAATCCAATTATTATTTGGTTCATTATTTAATTTGAAGGCATCAAATGTAATTACAATTTTTGCACCTTGTTAGAACTTGCAGTGAACCAATTGAAAAGCTAGAAAAAATCTTTGCATTATTCAGAAGCCTTTGCAGCTTTCGTGTGATGTCACATTTTAACCTTTTAATTTTTTCTAACCCTCTATCTCAAGCTCCTTACTTGGATCGTGACAATCAATTCAACTCTGATTTGTCTTTAAAATACAAACTCTGTATCTTTCTCCCCCACTCACCAAAATCAAAAGTTTCATTCTTTCCAGGGTACATATTCCATGGAATGGAACTTTGTATTAACAAAATCTACCTGTATTTATAGTAGCTAAAAGTCTATCATCCTGAATCAGCCCTTGCTGACAGCAATATGCCAAGTAATCAGTTCTAGCTGGCAAGTAGTGTAGGAAAATAACTGCAGATGCTGGTACAAATCGAAGGTATCACAAAATGTTGGAGTAACTCAGCGGGTCAGGCAGCATTTCAGGAGAGAAGGAATGGGTGACGTTTCGGGTCGAGACCCTTCTTCAGACTGATGTCAGGGGGGCGGGACAAAGGAAGGATATAGGTGGAGACAGGAAGACAGTGGGAGAACTGGGAAGGAGGAGGGGAAGAGAGGGACAGAGGAACTATCTAAGGTTGGAGAAGTCAATGTTCATACCGCTGGGCTGCAAGCTGCCCAAGCGAAATATGAGGTGCTGTTCCTCCAATTTGTGCTGGGCCTCACTATGGCACTGGAGGAGGCCCATGACAGAAAAGTCAGACTGGGAGTGGGAGGGGGAGTTGAAGTGCTCAGCCACCGGGAGATCAGGTTGGTTCAGGCGGGCTGAGCGAAGGTGTTGAGCGAAACGATCACTGAGCTTGCGTTTGGTCTCGCCGATGTAGAGAAGTTGACATCTAGAGCAGCGGATACAATAGATGAGGTTGGCGAACTGCCTTTGTCAGGCTTATCCCTTTCTTGATGTAGGAAGGAACTGCAGATGAAGTTTCCACTGAAGACAGACATAAAATGGTGGATTAACGGGTGCTATCTGTATGGAGTTTGCACGTGTTTGCCATGACCACGTGAGTTTTCTCTGAGATCTTCGCTTTCCTCCTGCATTCAAAAGACGTACAGGCTTGCAGGTTAATTGGCTTGGTACAAGTGTAAGTTGGCCCAAGTGTGTGTAGGATAGTGTCAATGTGCGGGGTTTGCCAGTCGGTTCAGATTTAGATTATAGAGATACAGCGCAGAAACAGGCCCTTCGGCCCACCGGGTCCACGCCGACCAGCAATCCCCGCACACTAACACTACAGCACAGAGTCTGCCTTGTTGAAGGTACACAACGACCTGCTTCTCGCCATCGACACCGGCGACTGTGCAATCCTGCTCCTTCTCGACCTCAGCGCAGCATTCGATACAGTGGACCACACCATCCTTATTGACCGTCTCCGGTACACGGTTGGCATTGATGGCACTGCCCTGAGCTGGTTCGCTTCGTACCTCAAAGATAGGAGTTTCGCCATCAACATAGGCAGTTATTCCTCTGCTCCAGCTAGCCTCTCCTGCGGAGTTCCACAAGGCTCCATCCTAGGCCCCATTCTCTTCTCTCTATACATGCTCCCCCTTGGCCAAATCATTCAAAGGCACGGCATTTCTTTCCACTGCTATGCCGATGACACTCAGCTTTACCTCCCCCTGAAACCCAACAACCAGTCAAATTTAAACAGCCTCTCACACTGCCTTGAGGACATAAAATGTTGGATGGCACAGAACTTCCTCCAATTAAATGAGAGCAAGTCTGAGGTCATCCTATTCGGCCCCCCCCGACTCCATCAAATTGATAACAGGCAGTCTTGGAAGCCTATCCTGCCTAGTCAAACCGCATGTCAAAAACCTCGGCATGATATTTGACTCTGCATTAAAATTTGATAAGCAAGTCAACGCTGTGGTAAAAGCCAGCTTCTTCCAACTTCGAACCATAGCTAAAATCAAACCTTTCCTCAAATTCGACGACACAGAAAAAATCATTCACGCTTTCATTTCCTCCCGCCTAGACTACTGCAACTCCCTATACACTGGGATCAGCCAATCTTCCCTGTCCCGCCTGCAACTGGTCCAAAACGCCGCAGCGAGACTCCTGACGGGTACCCGTTAAAGGGACAACATCACCCCGATTCTGGCCTCTCTCCACTGGCTCCCTGTACGGTACAGAATCAACTTCAAGCTCCTCCTATTCACGTATAAAGCCCTAAATGGACACTCCCCCCCCTACATCAAAAATCTTCTAACCCCCCTCTCTAACTCCAGGTCCCTCAGATCGGCCGATTTGGGGCTATTCACTATCCCGCGGTCTAGGCTTAAACTCAGGGGTGACCGCGCTTTTGCGGTTGCAGCTCCTAGACTGTGGAACAGCATCCCTCTCCCGATCAGAACTGCCCCCTCCATCGACTCCTTTAAGTCCAGGCTCAAAACATATTTCTACTCCCTAGCGTTTGAGGCTCATTGAGGAGGCGCTGTGAACTGTTTGCGTGCTACTGTATGTTTTCATTTTTTTTTTCTATTGGAACCTAATCAAATGTACAGCACTTTGGTCAACGTGGGTTGTTTTTAAATGTGCTATACAAATAAAATTGACTTGACTTGACTATCCTACACCCACTAGGGACAATTTTTACATTTGCCCAGCCAATTAACCCACAAACCTGTACGTCTTTGTAGTGTGGGAGGAAACCAAAGATCTCGGAGAAAACCCACGCAGGTCACGGGGAGAACGTACAAACTCCGTACAGACAGCACCCGTAGTCGGGATCGAACCTGAGTCTCCGGCGCTGCTTTCGCTGTAAGGCAGCAACTCTACCGCTGCGCCACCGTGCCGCCCCAGATTCGGTGGGTCGAAGGGCCTGTTTCCACACTGCATCTCTTAACTAAACTAATCTAAACTCAGTGGAACAGGCAGCATATCTGGAGAGAAGGAATGGGTGACGTTTCGGGTCGAGACCCAAACGTCGCCCATTCCTTCTCTCCAGAGATACTGCCGGTCCCATTGAGTTACTCCAGCATTTTGTGCTGATCCCTTTCCTAGTTATACTCCACACACCACCTTACCCTCCAGGACCTTTCATCCCATTACACACCCCTTTAGATGTAAGTTGCTGTTTGTTACCTCAACGCCCATGATTCCTGTTTAAATGTACATAGTTACAAGAATTGTTATTAACAATTAACGTGATGAATGAATGAATGAATAAGTTTATTGGCCAAGTATGTGCATATACAAGGAATGTGCCTTATAGAGGTGTACAAAATCATGAGAAGAATAGATCGGGTAGATACACAGAGTCTCTTGCCTAGAGTAGGGGAATCGAGGACCAGAGGACATAGGTTTAAGGTGAATGAATGAATGAATGAATAAATGAATGAATGAATGAATGAATGAATGAATGAATGAATAAGTTTATTGGCCAGGTATGTACATATACAAGGAATGTGCCTTGGTGCTCCGCTCACAAATGACAACACAAACATACAGTTAACAATTAAGAATAAAGCATAAACACATCAAAACAATAAGGATACATAATTCCCGTCTGAACACTGTTCTGATGTAAGATCATTGTTGCAACAGCACAGTGACACACCTACATGTATAGTCTTTGCAGGTTGGCAGAACTATGTAGTATAAGCTGCTTATCAATGTATCTTTAAAAGTACATAGACTGAATAGCATTATACATGATGTACCGTTCCACCAATTGAAGCTGTTATTTGAGTTTTGACTCCCTTCCATGTAAGATGATATTTGGCTGACCTATATTTTTTACCTTTTTTGTGAAGGACGAAATCAAATGAACCGATGGACACTATAAAAAGCACGCCAAGTGAAATGGATAGATGGCTTACAAGGAAACATTATATCAGACTAGACCAAGTGGACCCGTTGGGCCCAAACCTCTCCTGCATTGGTGCAGCACCCTCTCCTCTCCCACTCTCCCCTCCCCCTCCCCTCTCCCCCCCCACTCCCTTCCCCTCCCTCCCCCCTCCCCTCCCCCTCTCCACCCCCTCCCTCCACCCCTCCCCCCTTCCCCTCCTCCTCCCCTCCCCTACCCCTCCCCTCTCCCCCACTCCATCCGCCCTCATCCCCCCTCTCTCCCTCTCCCTCACTCCACCCCCCTTCCTCCCCCTTCACCCTCCACCCCTCCCCCTTCCCCTCCTCCTCTCCCCTACTCCATCCCCCCATCCCCCCTCTCTCCCCCTCCCTCCATCCCCCCCATCCCCCCTCTCTCCCGCTCCCTCCCTCCACCCCCTTCCTCCCCCCTTACCCTCCCCCTCCCCTCCCTTCCTCTCCCCCTACCCTTCCCCCCCACTCCATCCCCCTCAACCCCCCTTTTCCGCCTTCTCCCTCCTCCCCCCCCTCCTCCACCCCCCCCCCCCCTCCCTCCCTTCTTCCCTCTCCCCCCCCCTCCCTAGGAGATAGATTTTAAATGTAAATAACTTTTAAAATATAACACCGATTTCAATGAAACTTCTTCCATTAGCACCAAAGGGATGACGGTGAGTAAGGCGGGCCTAAAATTGTCGCGCTATCGTGTACCATTTTGGCTGTAGTTCAGGAACAAACAAACAAACGAAAGTCTTAGTATATAGATGTATGAGAGAGTAGTGTAGTAGACACAAAGTGCTACACAAGGCATACACAAAGATAGACACAAAGTGCTGGAGTAAGTCAGCGTGTCAGGCTGCGTCTCTGGGGGAAAGGAATGTTTCAGGTCAGGAGCCGAGTGGAGTAATGATGTTTATTGTACCTGTCTGGAGGTGGTGAACAAAATCTCGTAACAGCAAGTTGTGAAATTGAGTTCATTAAATCTGAGCTGGCAGCAGAAGGAACTTGCCAGATATTCATGAACGCGCAGGAGGAAACAATACATGTCATCTCTAAATGTCCTGGTCCAAATATATCTCCAGTCCTTAATAAGGTATTCAGCTGCACACCTCCAGTTCATGTCACCACAGTAAACAAATGTAAGGTACAAATAATGTGTGGGAATGGTCGACCTATTTCTCCACAAGTTAAAATGCAATACAATACAATACAATGCACCTCAATATATCTTTATTGTCATTGTACAGGGTACAACGAGATTGGGAATGCGCCTCCCATACGATGCAATAAATTAATTAGCTAGTTGTAATTTAAACAACCCAATGAAACAAATTAGAACAGTTTTAAAACAGAATAAAGTGCAAGTAGTTCACTGTGCGATGTGGCCATCCGGCTCAGCAGGACCGGTTCATAGCAGCTATGGCCCTGGGGATGAAGCTGTTCCTGAGTCTGGAGGTGCGGGCGTAGAAAGCCTTGTATCGTCTGCCCGATGGTAGAAGTTCGAACAGATTGTTGCAGGGGTGTGAAGAGTCTTTGTGGATGTTGGTGGCTTTTCTGAGGCATCGTGTGTTGTAGATGCCCTCCAAGGCTGGTAGCTGTGTTCCGATGGTCCTCAGAGCTCTATGGACTACCCGCTGAAGAGCTCTCCTCTCTGCCTCCGTGCAGCTGAGGTACCACACAGGGATGCCATGCGTTAGGATGCTCTCTATGGTGCAGCGGTAGAAGGTCGTCAGCAGCTGTTGGGGTAGACCAGACTTCTTCAGTGTTCTTAGGTAGAACAGTCGTTGCTGTGCCTTCTTGACCAGCGCAGCGGTGTTATTGGACCATGTTAGGTCCTCCGAAATGTGAGTGACCAGAAACTTGAAGCTGGAAGAATCCAGTCATGTTGCTTTTATTTACAAATTCATGGCTATGGTTGACAGAAGCAACACTCCGACAGCTCAAGGTTAATTTAGAATGAAAAATGTCTGCACTCAGTTTTGATGAAAGATCATTGTTCTGAAATGTTTAAATATTGTTTTTCGGTGCACTAATATGAGCCGATCCTGTTGAATATTTCCAGGGCTTTCTGATGGTACCACAATTTTACTTACTACTTTATTTACTTTACAACTGAACTGAACTGAACTAAGAGTGGCGAGTAGATCGAATTATACTTGATTTCTATCCACCACTCTGTGTGAAAAAGTTACCCCTCAGATTCCTATTCAATCTTTCCCCCTTCACCTTAAACCTATGTCATCAGGTTCTCGATTCCCCTACTCTGGGCAAGAGACCACCCGATCTATTCCTCTCATGATTTTATACACTTCTATAAGATTTCCCCTCATCCTCCTGCGCTCCAAGGAATATAGTCCCAGTCTGCACAAGCTCTCCCTACAGCACGGACCGTCGAATCCCGGCAACATCGTCGTAAATCTTCTCTATACCATTTTTAAACTTTCTTATAACATGGTGGCCAGAACTGAACACAATACTCTAAATGCGGCTTTGCCAACGTCTTATACAACTGCAACATGAACTCCCGACTTCTATACTCAGTACTCTGACTGATGAAGGCCGAAAGACTTCTTGACCACCCTATCTACTGTGACACGGCCTTCAAGGAACCATGTACCTGCACTCCTAGATCCCTCTGCACTGAACACTGTTGAGTCTTGATTTCAGTGTTACTGATTTAGAAGGAATCAGAGAAAGAGAAGTTAATTGGGTTAATTGTTAACTCCTGGCATCTTTTCAATATCCCCCACTGATATTAATATAATTGCTTGTGTAAGTCGTACACTCATTAGATTCATAATCTTCCACAAAGCCATTTGCAAAACGTGCAAACGTAAAAACATGGAGACAAGCGGAACTCAATCAAGGTGCGCAGGGAGGAACAGCAGATGCTGGTTTAAACCGAAGGCAGACGCAAAATGCTGGAGTAACTCAGCGGGACAGGCAGCATCTGTGCAGAGAAGGAATGGGTGACGTTTCTGGTCGAGACCCTTCTTCAGACATGGAACAATCGTGGTGTGCACATTTTTATCATCAAAGACCTCACCAAGAATATTTCCAAATATATTCTTGCTACTCAGAGAGCAGCTCATCACATGAGGCAAGTTGATTGCCTTGATGATTTTAGATTTAGATTTAGATTTTTTTAGTTTAGAGATACAGCGTGGAAACAGGCCCTTCGGCCCACCGGGTCCGCACTGCCCAGCGATCCCCGCACATTAACACTATCCTACACACACTAAGGACAATTTTTTTTAATTTTTACATTTACCAAGCCAATTAACCTACAAACCTGCACGTCTTTGGAGTGTGGGAGGAAACCGAAGATCTTGGAGAAAACCCACGCAGGTGACGGGGAGAACGTACAAACTCAGTACAGACGGCACCCGTAGTCGGGATCGAACCTGAGTCTCTGGCGCTACATTCGCTGTAAGGCAGCAACTCTACCGCTGCACCACCTTGTGTCTACCTTCGATTTAAACCTTGATGCAACAATTATTGTTCACAGCTTCTATTACGTGCACAACAACATGATTAATTTTTAATACTTCTATGCTGTTTTTGAAAGCTTGCAAATCTCAGAAGGTCTCCCAGGCAAAGTCATTTGATGGTTTTGGCATCCAGTTGGCCTGGGGATGTCAATTAGATAGGTGTTAAATCATCGTTGAAGAAAGTTTAGTTTAGATAAGTTTAGTTCACTGTCACGTGTACCGAGGTACAGTGTAAAGCTTTTGTTGCGTGCTATCCAGTCAACAGAAAGACAAGACATGATTACAATCGATCCGTTGACAGTGTATATATACCTGATAAGGAATTAATGTTTAGTGCAAGATACAGCCAGCAAAGTCCAGTAAAGATAGACATAAAATGCTGGAGTCCCGCTGAGTTACCCCAGCATTTTTTGAGTACCTTCGATTTAAATCAGCATCTGCAGTTTTTTCCTAAACAAAAGTCCGATCAAGCTTAGTCCAAGGGTCACCAAAGAGGTAGATAGTAGTTCAGCACTGCTCTCTGGTTGTGGTAGGATGGTTCAGTTGCCTGATAACAGCTGGGAAGAAACTGTCCCTGAATCTGGAGGTGTGCGTTTTCACACTTCTGTACCTTTTGCCTGATGGGAGAGGGGAGAAGAGGGAGTGGCCAGGGAGCGACTGGTCCTTGATTATGTTGCTGGCCTTGCCGAGGCAGCGTGAGGTGTAAATGGTGTCAGTGGAAGGGAGGTTGGTTTGTGCGATGGTCTGGGCTGCGTCCACAATTCACTGCAATTTCTCAAGGTGTTGGATGGAGCTGTTCCCAAACCAAGCTGTGATGCATCCTGATAAAATGCTTTCTGAGGTGCATCTGTAGAAGTTGGTGAGAGTTGTAGGGGACATGCCAAACTCCCTAAGCCTTCTAAGGCAGTAGAGGTGTTGGTGTGCCACAACGTGCCAGGTAACCCACATCAGGAAGTGTCTCCATAAACAAAGTTGCCATCCCCAGCGAGAGTGGGGAGAGGATGATAATTGCAGGGGGTTCAGTGTTCACTGAGGCCGTTCAATTAGCACCATTTTGTATGCCAAGCCTTGTGCGTTGTGTCCAATTGACTAGTCCCCAGCAAAGAATTGATTAACCAACTCACTCGGCAAGAACAGAAGAAAGGGCAGTAGGTATTGATGCCTTATTTTTGTTTGCTGCCTAATTCCTCTCCTCAGTCATTAGTGAAGTTGTCATTGCTTGTCCAAAAAGGCCATGACCCTGATAAAGCACTGGAGCATTCTGCATTTACGTCAATCCCTGACCTGGAGAAGCAAGTCTGGAGAAGGGTTCAAGAAACATTTCTTGGTGTCATACGGCCTAGATGAACGGCTAAGTGCCACAGGGCTAAACATCATCAAAGTCGAGACTGTAAGGCAAGATGAGGTCAATGAAAGATAAGTGATTAAGTGACATTCACCTTCAATTTCAAAAGGCTTTTAATTTTAGAAGGTAAGTATAATTGATAGGTTTAGAACTCGTGGGATAAAACAAGTTGAATAGAAGACCATTGCACTGCATTTGACCATCCTGAAGTGGGAACAATGAAGAACATCTCTGATTGTGGACTAGTATTTTCTCCGAGATCTTCGGTTTCCTCCCACACTCCAAAGACGTACAGGTATGTAGGTTAATTGGCTGGGTAAATGTAAAAATTGTCCCTAGTGGGTGTAGGATAGTGTTAATGTGCGGGGATCGCTGGGCGGCACGGACTTGGTGGGCCGAAAAGGCCTGTTTCCGGCTGTATATATATGATATGATATATGATATTTAAAATGAAGAAGAACCAATACAAGTCAAATCAAGTCATTTGTTATGGTTTGAGTAGATTATTTCCAGTTCGTATGGCTTCATTGATTACTTTTGTGGGAAGGTCCGCATCTACTGTAAGTGCTTGACATTCTTGAGTTTGCTTATTCTGTTCTCAGTCATTTGGAAAACATAGGATGGTACAGGTGGCACAGCTGGGAGAACTGCTGCCCCTCAGTGCCAGGGACTAGGGTTCGATCCTGACCTCGGCTCCGTCTGTGTGCAGTTTTGCACATTCTCTCTGTGACTGTGTAGGATTCCTCCGGGTGGTCTGGTTTCCTCCCCCCATCCTTAACAAGGCTTGGATAGAGTGTATAGGGAGAGGATGTTTCCACTAGTGCACTCAAGGTCATAGGTTTAGAATTAAAGGATATTCCTTTAGGAAGGAGAAGAAAAGGAATTTAGTTAGTCCGAGGGTGGTGAATTTGTGGAATTCTTTGCCACAGAAGGCTGTGGAGGATGACAATGGATATTTTTAAGGCAGAGACATCGACAGATAGATAGACAGATAGATAGACAGATAGATAGACAGATAGATAGATAGACAGATAGATAGATAGATAGATAGACAGATAGATAGATAGACAGATAGATAGACAGATAGATAGATAGATAGATAGATAGATAGATAGATAGATAGACAGATAGATAGATAGATAGATAGATAGATAGATAGATAGATAGATAGATAGATAGATAGATAGATAGATAGATAGATAGATAGATAGATAGATAGATAGATAGATAGATAGATAGATAGATAGATAGATAGAGACAGACAGACAGACAGACAGACAGACAGACAGACAGACAGACAGACAGACAGACAGACAGACAGACAGACAGACAGACAGACAGACAGACAGACAGACAGACAGACAGACAGATAGATAGATAGATAGATAGATAGATAGATAGATAGATAGATAGATAGATAGATAGATAGATAGATAGATAGATAGATAGATAGATAGATAGATAGATAGATAGATAGATAGATAGATAGATAGATGCATTATAAACCTGCCTTTTTCTTTCTTGCAGCTTCCTATTATCTGTGTTCACCCAATGTTGCGCAGCTCACAGTCCTAATGCTATCTTTGAGATTACTTTGTGCTGCCTATTACTCATGTCCACTGCCATCATTTGGTGCCCATCTTCTCCCTATTCGGCTTACTAGAGCTAAATCCACAGCAGTGCTTTCAAGAGCTTCAATGTTTAATCGTTTAGTTTAGAGATACAGCACGGAAACAGACCCTTCGGCCCAACGAGTCCACACTGACCAGCGATCCCCGCACACTCACACTGCCCCGCACCCACTAGGGACAATTTACAATTATATCAAACCAATTAACCTACAAACCTGCACGTCTTTGGAGTGTGGGAGGAAACCGAAGATCTCGGAGAAAACCCACGCAGGTCACGGGGAGAACGTACAAACTCTGTACAGACGGCGCCCGTAGTCGGGATCGAACCCGGGTCTCCGGAATTGTAAGGCAGCAACTCTACTGGCACGGTAGAGTTGCTGCCTTACAGCGCTTGCAGCGCCGGAGACCCGGGTTCCATCCCGACTACGGGCGCCGTCTGTACGGAGTTTGTACGTTCTCCCCGTGACCTGCATGGGTTTACATCGAAATCTCCGGTTTCCTCCCACACTCCAAAGACGTACAGGTTTGTAGGTTAATTGGCTGGGTGTAAGTGTAACTTGCCCCCTAGTGTGTGTAGGATAGTGTTAGTGTGCGGGGATCGCTAGTCGGTGTAGATTCAGTGGGCAGAAGGGCCTCTTTCCATGCTGTATCTCTAAACTAAACTAAACTAAACTAAACTAAACTACTGCTGCACCACCGGGCCGCCCTAAAGATTATTTAGTAAATTTAGTAAATTTTCTCTCTAACCTTTCCAGCTTGACATCTTTCCTATAAGATGGTGTCCAGAACTGAACACAATCGTCAATATGTGGCCTCACCAATGTCTTATACAACTACAACGTGTCCTCCCAACTTCTATACACAATACTTTAATGAAGGCCAATGTGCCAAATGCCTTTTTGATCACCCTATCTACCTGCGACTCCACCTTCAAGGAACCATGTACCTGCTCTCCTCGATCCCCCTGCTCTACAATACTCCCCAGAGCCCTACCATTCACTGTGTGGGTCCTGCCCATGTTAGACTTCCCAAAATGAAACGCCTCACACTTCTCTGTATTAAATTCCATCAACCATTCCTCAGCCCTCCTGGCAATCGATCCAGATCCTGCTGCAATCTTTCACGACCATCTTCACGATCTGCAAAACCACCAACTTTTGTATCATCAGCAAACTTGCTAATCTTGGCATTTATGTTCTCATCCAAATCATTGATGTAGATGACAAACAGCAACAGGCCCAGCACCGAACCCTGAGGCACACCACTAGTCACAGGCCTTCAGTCCGAGGAGCAACCTTCCACCATCACACTTGTCGAATGCTTTGCTGAAGTCCATATATACAACATCTGCAGCTCTGCCCTCATCAACCTTTTTGGTCACATCTTGAAATATCTCAATTAGATTTGTGAGACAAGACCCCCCACGTACAAACAGATGCTGACTGTCCCTAATCAGCCCTAGTCCATCTACATGCCTGTATAACCTGTCCCTCAGAATACTCTCTAGTAACTTACCAACTGTGGATGGGCTATTGCATGCTAGCGAATTTTAGTGCTTGTTAGTATAAGAAAATAACTACAGATGCTGGTACAAATCGAAGGCATTTATTCACAAACTGAATTGAGTCTGAAGCAGGGTCTCGACCCGAAAACGTCGCCCATTCCTTCTCTCCCGAGATGCTGCCTGACCCGCTGAGTTACTCCAGCATTTTGTGAATAGTGCTTGTTAGTAGTAGTCCCGCCTAGTACGTGATTTATAATATTAAGAACTCACCTACGTCAGGCAGTACATGTAGCAGCTCGGAGCTATAATGTACTGCAGGTCCTATGCTGTAAGTGCTTCAATAAAATGATGCGTTGTATCTTAGCATGTACTATCGTTCCCAGCATTTTCCCTCCAACCATTCTTGAACAAAGGCACAACATTTGCCGCCCTCTAACCTTCCGGCACCTCTCCTGCATTTAAAGACGACTTGTAAATTTTAACCAGGGCTCCCGCAATCTCCTCTCGTTTCCCCCAATATTCTTGGATATATCTAATCAGATTTGTCTACCTTCATACACAATAGTGCATATAAATAAATACACATATATATGCTGTGTCCCATGCTGTATGTCTAAAACTAAAATAAACTAAAAAAACTATACATAGTTTGCAAATCAGGTTCCGAACCAGGGGCCACAGTTTAAGAATAATGGGTAGGCCATTTAGAACGGATTATGAAAGGACTGGACAAGCTAAATGCAGGAAAAATGTTCCCAATGTTGGGGGAGTCCAGAACCAGGGGCCACAGTCTAAGAATAAAGGGGAGGCCATTTAAAACTGAGGTGAGAAAAAACCTTTTCACTCAGAGAGTTGTGAATCTGTGGAATTCTCTGCCTCAGAAGGCAGTGGAGGCCGATTCACTGGATGCTTTCAAGAGAGAGTTAGATAGAGCTCTTAAGGATAGCGGAGTCAGGGGGTATGGGGAGAAGGCAGGAACGGGGTACTGATTGTGGATGATCAGCCATGATCACGGTGAATGGTGGTGCTGGCTGGAAGGGCCGAATGGCCTACTCCTGCACCTATTGTCTGTCTATATAATCAAATTTACCCACAGCTAGTAATATTTTCATACTCTTCGTGCTCTACACATTGTTTACAGTGCAGTCTGCTGTAAGTATTTATCATTTAATCAAATAGTGACAAGATGACACTTCTGGTGCTGTCCGTGGTGGAGTTTGCATGTTCTCCTTGTGACCACGCGTGTACTCCGGTTTCCTCCACATCCCAAAGGCGTGAGGGTTGGCTGGTTAATTGCCCACTGTAAATTGGATCTGTTTGTCGATGAGTGGTAGATTCTGGCGAGAGTGGAAGGGAACGAGGAGAGAATAAAATGGCATAAATGAGAATGTGTTGGCATGGACTCGGTAGGCTCAATGGCCTACTTCACTGCTGAATAACAGACGTCAACATTTGCAAAAAGAAGACAATAATTCATTTATCTAGTACCTTTAGCAACCTTGAGTCATTTCAAAATGCTTTACCATAAATGCAATACTTTTGCATTCTCTGCCACAGAAGGTAGTTGAGGCCAGTTCAATGGCGATATTTAAGAGGGAGTTAGATGTGGCCCTTGTGGCTAAAGGGATCAGGGGGTATGGAGAGAAGGCAGGTACAGGTTACTGAGCTGGATGATCAGCCATGATCATATTGAATGGCGGTGCAGGCTCGAAGGGCCGAATGGCCTACTCCTGCACCTATTTTCTATGTTTCTATGTTTCTATGTTTCTATGAAGTTCGTCCCTGCCTCCCTCCCACTCAATCACTAAAAGCTAGAGTCAGTGAAAGCTGTTATTTTAAATTATCTTTAAATATTCCAATGTTTGCCGATGACTTTTCTTGGGAACTCATGCATTTTTAAAACTTATGCATTTTCATTTTTAGATCACTTTTCATCTTCAGTGATTGTGTAATTCATCAAATGAGGCAGATTTCTGTTCTCGTGAATCAATAAAAAAATGTACTTTACATCTTCATTTTCTCCATGCCTGTCCGTGTCTGATTTAGCATCTTACGCTCTGTAATTTGCTGATCCATCTAATTTTGTGTCCTCACCGTAGATATTTGTTTATGTAGCATAAGTCCTTGTGATTGAGGCAAAAACAAGGAGGCAGATTATTATCTCAATGGTGCCAGATTCGGTAAAGGGGAAGTGCAACGAGACCTGGGTGTCCTTGTACACCAGTCACTGAAAGTAGACGGCCTGCCCCACTTTGGCGATTTTTTAGGCGACTGCCGGCGACTGTCAAAGTCGTAGGTGATGGCCGAAAAAAATAACCGTGCGACAATGTCCACGACAATGACCACGACAATGCCCGCGACAAGC